>NC_133620.1:46695059-46995059 GCF_048593235.1 Sminthopsis crassicaudata
GTCTGTTTTTATTGCTTGTGGCACACCCATAATTGCAAATGCTTGTATAAGGAATTCAGTTACCACTCGGGCTGTCTCTTTTGCTGCTGGCATTGCAAATGTGAATCCTGAAAAGGTGTCTACCACAACATGGATAAAAGATAGACGACCAAAAGATTTATAATGGGTCACATCCATTTGCCAAATTTCATTAGGTCTCAAACCACGAGGGTTCTTCCCTGGAGGGAGTGTAGGAGCATGGAAAGGAAGGCAAGCTGTACAGGCTTTTACTATGCTCCTAGCTTCTTCTCTTGTTATTCCAAACTGCAAAGTAAAGCTCGGGCAGCCTGATGATATTTAGAATGAGACTCTTGTGCTTCTTGAAATAAAGGAGTACTGGCCAGCATGGTTAGAAGGCTATCTGCCTTTGAATTACCATCAAAAATAGGACCTGAAAGTCCACTATGGGAATGGACATGCAAAATATAAATCTTACCTGGATGCTTTCTCACTTGCTCTTGAAGCTCTTTAAAGAGCTGATATATATTGGAGGCTACAAATTTTATTTGGGCTGTGGCAATTCTTTGTACCACACCTACTGAATAGGCTGAATCAGATATTATATTTATGTCTTCCGGATAATAAGTAAGAGCTAGAATGATTGCATACAATTCATTCTGCTGAGTGGACTGAAAAGGAGTTCTGATTACTTTCTTTATAGTTAAGTCACGAGAATACACAGTGCAAATATTATGTTTGGATGCATCTGTAAAGATAGTTGGTCCTTTAAGAGGAACTTTAGAAACCTTTTCTTCAAGAATCCATTGCCAATTATGTAGCAGTCTGGTTATCTTTAATGGAGACCCGTGTGCAAAATTTGGAGCCATGGTTAATAAAATTTGCCACTCTGGGATGGTTTCGCAGCACACATTAACTTGTGCATTAGTATAAAAGGTATATATCTTGTCAGGTCTTGTCCCAGATAATTGTACTGCTCATTTAATGGCGTTTAATAAAATTCTAGCCACAAGCACTGGGTAAGGAATAAGGCTTTGTTCTAGTTGTGCTGGGAGGTTCACCCACTCTATCACACTGTCTCCTTGATGAAGGACTGCTGTGGGGGCCTCTTGTGTAGCAAAAACTGATATTTCCAAGGGTTTTTGAGTGACTCTTTCAACCACATTGGATAAAGCCAGTTCAACTTGTCTCAAAGCCTCTTGAACTTCTTTTGTAAGCTGGCGTGGTGAATTTAAAGCACTGTCTCCCCTTAAAATGTCATATAATGGTTGCAATTGACAGGTAGTCAAGCCTAGCACGGGACGCATCCATTGGATATCTCCTATCAATTTCTGGAAGTCATTTAAGGTGCTTAGCTTCTCTGTTCTTAAGGAGAGTTTTTGTACTATAAGCACCTTAGGATATACTTCATATCCTAAATATTGAAAAGGAGCATGTCTTTGAATCTTTTCTGAAGCTATGTGCAATTTATAATTCCTTAGTGTTTCTATGGTTTTTTGTAGACATGCTTCTAACATTTGTTCCTCAGGTGCACATCCCAATATATCATCCATGTAATGTAATAACATTACTTTTGGAAATGCTTTTCTTACTGGACTAAGAGCAGCAGCAACATACATTTGACACATAGTAGGGCTGTTTTTCATTCCCTGTGGCAAAACTGTCCATTCATATCTTTTATAAGGCTCAGCTAAGTTAACGCTGGGCACTGAAAAAGCAAATCTTTTCATATCCTCCTTATCTAGAGGGATAGAATAGAAACAATCCTTAATGTCTATAACCCACAGAGGCCATTCTCTAGGCAACTGAGTAGGAGATGGAAGTCCAGGTTGAAGAGTTCTCATAGTTTCCATCTGTTCATTTACCTTTCTTAAATCAGGCAACATTCTCCATTTTCCAGATTTCTTTTTTACAACAAAATTCCAAGGACTTAGAGAAGGTTGTAAGTGTCCTTGATCAAGTTGTTCCTGTACTATATCTAGTAAGGCCTGAATTTTATTGTTATCTAAGGGCCACTGTTCTATCCACACTGGTGTATCAGTTTTCCACTGGATAGGAACAGGTGAAAGTGTTGGCAGGCCTTCAACAGCAGCCCTGCCTAAAAAACCGAAGTACTCATTTTTAACCCTAATTGTTGTAAAATGTCTCTTCCCCACAGATTGATGGGGATTTTTTCAACTATAAAAGGAGTAAAAACTCCTGTTTCACCTTCAAATACCCATCTTAAAGGGGTAACACTAACTTCAGCTGCTATTGATCCTCCTACCCCAGACATGTAGGTGTCTGCCTTAGTCTTTGACCAGTGACTGGGCCAGTTGGCACCTCTAATGACTGTGCGATCTGCACCTGTGTCCACCAGTCCTTCTAGTGCTATGCCAGTTATATAGATGGTGAGCATAGGTCAGTCAGCTGTCACAGCTGCTGTCCAGTATATTCTTGGGTTTTTCTGTTTGGAGTCAGAACATGGGTGACTGTCACCAGGTTGCTTATTAGGGATCTGTATCAATAAACCCGATGCTACTACTTCCCCTGGTTGATAAGTCATACATTGTCTCCCTGTGTTAGTGACTGGGATATTATCTACACATTCCCCAGTTTCCCACATCAGTGTATGAATGAACACTGTCTTGTAAGTACTCTCAGGAGGTGAAATGGTCAAGCCTACTATGCCTGGAGGCAAGGGATCCATAGGTTGGAGAGGAACAGATTTCACCTCTCCAGGGGGTATCTCAATTGTCCCAGCTGCATACAACTCTATCCTCCCTAATTGTAGTCCCTTTCTCCCATCATGTTGCTTCCTGGCTGACTGACTGTGTAATCCCTTTCTCCCCTCAGATGGCTTCCTGGCTGATTGGTCATGTCTGGGTATTTGACTTGGAGGCACTCTCTGGGTGTGGCATCGGCTGCCATCATGCCCCAAGTGATTTTTGCTTGGGGCCCTGGAGCTGGGCCCCTCATCCCGTTTCCCTGAATCAGTCTACACTCTGAGGCCCAATGGAGTCCTCTGTTGCATTTTGGACATGGGGTTTTGGGTCTTGTTCTCCCAGCCTGTCTTCTCACTCTGTCTCTATGCCAACATTGAGCTTTCAAATGGCCTACTTTACAGCATTGAAAGCATTAACGAGTCTCTCTGGTAACCCCTTGCCAAAAGGGATCCTGTCTCCCCATGTTGGGATCTTGGGAAGTCTGCACCATAGCCTTGCTATAAAAGGTATTTGTGCCCATTGTGGCACAGCGTCTTATGATCTCCTCTAAAGGAGCATCCTTACATAGCCCTAGTATAATCCTTCTACAAACCTCATTGGCATTGTCTCTAGCAAGTTGTCTCACCAAAGTGTATGTTACTTCATTTTCACCATTAGCCTGTATGACAGCTGTCTGCAAACGTGCCACAAAATCAGCAAAAGGTTCATTTGGTCCCTGTACAATTTTTGTGTAGTTCTCACCCTTGTAGTTTTTACTGGGGAGAGAAGCTCATGCTTTGATAGCAGCAGCAGAAATTTGCTCAAATGCTGTTATGGAGTAATTAATCTGTACCGAAGCATCTGCATAAGAACCTATACCTATTAGTAGGTCATAGGTGATGGAAGTATTAGCTGCATTTTGACAATTTTGTTGGGCTTGAATTCTACAGAGCTCAGTAAATTCAGAAAACCACAACAAATTTTGTCCAGGTTCTAAGCACACTTTTGCAATGACTTTCCAGTCACTAGGGGTTAAGGTTTCATAAGCCAAATTGTGTATTAACATCTTAACATAATCTGATGTAGCCCCAAAGACAGTGCAAGATTTTTTCAGGTTTTTAAGGACATCCATATTAAAAGGAGCATATCTTCTACTCTCTTGACCTGCAGAATTATGCTGTTTAATCACAGGAAAAATTTGAAGTTTGAAATCATTATCTACTTCTTTTCCATTTTCAATTGCTTCAATAAGCCCTCTTTCTAATCTAGTTACAGGAGTGGGCAGTTGTTGGGAGGGGGGGCTCTGTGTGGGAGGAGGGGGGGCGCTGATGATGTCACCGCCCCTCCTACTCCTCCTCCTCCCTCTGTCCCTGAAGATGGAGTGGATGTGGGCTGATCAATAATCTGCTCTCTAGGTGGGGTTGAAATTTCTTCTGGACAATCAGAGTCTACACACTCAGATTCCTCATTCAAATCCCCTTGCCCTCTGGCAATGTCCTGAGTTTGCCTATCTTCTATCTTTTGTTCCTCACGCTTCCTTCTCTGTGCCTTTTTAGAATTCTTCCTTCTTCTAAACTCTTCTGGATAGCTTAAGTCTAATAGAATCAAGTTGTATAGATAAAATACCTCTGGGAAAATTTGACAATTCCCATTTTTTGAGTAAAATTCTTTCATTTCAAGTCCCACTAGCTTCCATTTATCTATATGTAGTTTTTCTTCATTTAAGAACCAAGGGGACGTGCGAATCAATGAGTGTAAGAGATTATTCATTTGTGGGATGGGAACAAGTAAACTTTTCTCATCAATTATCTTAATTATATCCTCTATAGCATTGCTAGATGAGGCAGGGGCTGGGGTTGAGGCAGGGGCTGGGGTTGGAGCAGGGTCAGCTGAGGCCCAGGATTTACCTAACATCTGCCCCATCTCAGTTACTAGAGATTGCTGATTTAGTCCTTAACAAGGTAAGTTCCTTATTTCTATTAGAATACTCACCTAATCTCCTGGTCACAGGAGAACTTCGGTGGAAGTAGGGTGCCAGCCCCACGTTGGGCGCCAAATGCTGGAACTCTATCTTTCCAGAAATCAGCAGGAGTCAGGATCACTAAACGTCTTTATTCTAGATCTTTACCGTCGCCTCCAATGCTAGGTCACGAGTGCAAATGAGTGTGAGTTCCACCACCCAAGTTTCTCTTACTCCTCCCACACAAGTCACTTCCCTCTCTTTGTCTCACCAATCAAGTCAGCACAGAATAGCTGGGGAGGGTCAACCTTAAACAAGTTAATAGGGAACCGTCCAATTGGCAATTAGTCTCACGTGCTTCATCATCCAAGTGCATTGCTCAGTTCTAGCCCTTTACAACAGGCTAGTAGTGATGTAACTAATAGCATGAATCAACATGAAGAATTATACATGTTCATAAGCCCTAGAAATAGTCCAAAAGGAATCTATTGTCCATTAGCTCATGTGCCAGGAATCCAATGATTCCTGCAAGCTTTGAAATACTGCAATAGTCTCATCAACAATTTATCATCTCAAGAAATCCAATGATTCCAGCTGGTTTTCAAGTTCTGCAATAGTCTCATCAACAATTTTTCATCTCAAGGAATCTAATGATTACTGCTGGTTTTCAAGTCTTGCAACAGTCTCCTCTTTATGTAAGGAAATCCAATGATTCCTGCAGATTTTGGTCTTAAGTCTTCTCCTTTGTTTTGAGGTTTTTCTCTTTTTCTGTCTCTCTCCAGGTGCTCATTGGCACCCATCTGATGGCACCTTCTCCTTCTGTAAAGATACAAGCAAATCCCTTCTCCCAAGCAGTTAACCTGTCTAGTCCCTTCTATTTACCACTTTCTAAATCTCTTCTCATCATCTGGCAATTACATTGGAGCTGCTCATTATATTGGAGCTGCTCTCACTGGACAGTGCCCTTCTCTTGGGGTAAAATGCCTATATTCTCTCTAATTGTAATCCCTTTCTGCCATCTGATTGCTTTTCTGCTGATTGATCATGTAATCATTTTCTTCCATGTGATTGCTTTTTAACTGATTGATCATATCAGAGTATTGAGCTTCTAAAGATATAACCTCTTCTGCCATCATGCCCCACCTGTCTTTTGATTGAGGCTTTGGAGCTGGGCCCCACCTCTCATTTCTCTGGTCAATCTATATTTTGAGGACCAGTGGAAGCCCTTATGGCATTTTGGAAATAGGGTTTTATGTCTTCTATTACCCTGTCTTCTCATTCTTTCTCATACGTACATTGGTCTCTCAGATGTCCAATTTTTCCACACTGAAAACATCGATGACTTTTTCTGGAATTTTTTTTTGCCAAGAGAGAACCTTTCTTCCTATGTTCATCATAGTCTGGGTATAATAAGCATTTCTGCCCACTGTGTCACAGTGTCTTATGATCTCCTATAAAGGAGCATCTTTGTGCAATGTAAACTTCATTAGCATTTTCCTTAGCTACTTGTCTGATCATAATTCTTATAGCTGCATTTTCTCCAATGGTTCTTGTGACAGCTATTTGCAGATGTTCCACAAAATCAACAAAAAGGTTCTTTGGGACCTTGCTCTATTTTTATGAAGCCTTTCCATTGATCTTTTCCTGAGAGAGAATCCCAATCTTTTATAGCAGTAGTAGTAATTTGTTCATACACTCCTATGGGGTAATTAATTTGTGATGAATTCTCCACATAGTGAAATTTGTGATGAATTCTCCACATAGTGAAATTCACCTGCTAGTTGGTCTAATGCAAACAAGATTAGAAGGGAAATAACAAATTGGGAAAACATTTTTACAGTTAAAGGTTCTGATTAAAGGCCTCATCTTCAAAATATACAGAGAATTGACTTTAATTTATAAGAAATCAAGCCATTCTCCAATTGATAAATTGTTAAAGGATATGAACAGACAATATTCAGACGATGAAATTGAAACTATTTGCACTCATATGAAAGTGTTCCAAATCACTATTGATCAGAGAAATGCAAATTAAGACAACTCTGAGATACCACTACACACCTGTCAGATTATCTAAGATGACAGGAATATATAATGATGAATGTTGGAGGGGATGTGGAAAAATTGGGATACTGATGCATTGTTGGTGGAGTTGTGAAATAATTCAGCCATTCTGGAGAGCAATCTGGAATTATGCCCCAAAAGTTATCAAACTGTGCATACCCTTTGACCCAGCAGTGCTACTACTGGACTTATATCACAAGGAAATACTAAAGAAGGGAAAGGGACCTGCATGTGCCAAAATGTTTGTGGCAACCCTTTTTGTAGTGGCTAGAATCTGGAAAATGAATGGATGTCCATGAATTGGAGAATGTTTGGGTAAATTATGGTATATGAATGTTATGGAATATTATTGTTCTGTAAGAAATGACCAACAGTAGGAATACAGAGAGCCTTGAAGAGACTAACATCAACTGATGCTGAGTGAAACGAGCAGAACTAGGAGATCATTATACACTTCAATAATGATATTGTATGAGGATGTATTCTGATGGAAGTGGATATCTTCAACATAGAGAAGAGCTAATCCAATTCCAAATGATCAATGATGGACAGAATTAGCTACACTCAGAAAAGGAACATTGGGAAATGAGTGTAAACTGTGAGCACTTTTTTTGTTTTTCTTCCCAGATTATTTTTACCTTCCAAATACACTTTTGCAACAACAACAACAACAAAATTCAGTTCTGCACATATATATTGTACCTAGGATACACTATATGATATTTAATATGTATGGGAATGTCTGCCATCTAGAGGAAGGGTGGAGGGAAGGAGTGGAAAGATTGGGAATAGAAGGACGTACAAGGGATAATGTTGTAAAAAAAAATTACCTATGCATATGTACTGTCAAGAAAATGTTATAATTATAAAATTAATTAAAAAAATAATATCTCCTTGCTATGGATTTCCAATCTATAGGGGTTAGGGTTTCATAAGCCAAATTATCTAATAACATTTTAACATAAGACGATGTTGCCCCATAAAGAGTGCAACCTTTTTTTTTTTTTTTTTTTTCAAATCCTTAATTATTTTGCAAATTAAAAGGAGTGATCTTTTCCTTTTTCATGTTCTTCAATCACAGGGTATGCATTTATTAAATCAGGTACATCCTGTCCTTCATTTTTTGCTTTAACCAATGTTTTTTTGTAATCTTGTCATAGCCTTTTTCATAGGTGGTGCTAAATGTGTTACTGAGTCTCCCCCTCCTCCTTCTCCCTCTACCCATGAAAGGTTAATTGAGGGAAGTAGGTTGGGGATGTGGAATGACCTAATTTCTCCTGCTGTAAAGTACCACACTTAAAATTGTACTTAATTCCATTCTTATCTGATTATTCATCATTTTCACCTAGTTTTTTGGCTCCTTCCCCTCCTGCTTTTTCTTCTTTTTTCCTTATTCTAGTACCTATGTAACTTCTTAAAGCCAGTTGTATTAAATTGTATGTATAAATTTTAGAAATTGAGTTTGGATTGGAATTGTAGTATTCACCTAGCTGCTCTCCTACTAATTACCACTCATCTGGATTTAATTATTTTTCCTTAGAGAACCAAGGAGATGTGTACTGTGCAGTTTCTAAAAGTTCAGTGATCTGCTCCCAGGTTACAATTAAATCTTGATATTTTTATCAGTCTGACCAAGCTTTCGACACATTTTCCTTGAAGAGGAAAACAAAAGCTGTTTTCTAAACTGCTGTCCCATTTTAACTGAAATACCATTTTAGCCCCTTAACAAAGTTTCCTTCTTGTACTTACCTGAATTTCTGGGTCACAGATGAAGGTTCTTGGTCCTACTTTGTTCCAAAATGTAATATTATTCGCTAAAATGTATTGTTCTCTGAGAGCAAGTTTCTTAGGGGGCTCTGGAGGCAGCCTTCCTTCCAGTTCAGTTATCATCCTAATGCAGACAGGAGTCAAAGTCCAAATCCTTTATTGATTCCTTTTTAAGTCTTGTCTCCTTCCTGGGGCCCAGTTAGCTTTCTTAGAGGTCTACCTATCTCCTTGGTTTCAAGAGCTCCTGCACCTAGTCCTTTGCCTCTGCCAGCTTCTGCCTCTAGCTTCCTCCAAATGAGCTTCTAGTGGGCTTTTCTTTTCTGGCCCTGAAAACTCCTTCTTATATGCTCCACACTGAGTATATATCAATCATTATATCACTAGGAAACCATTATTTGTTGTAGGATTAAGTCAGTGCTAAACTAGATTTAACCACTGCCTCCTCAATTCTACTTAATATTTTGTTTCAAGTTCTGGCCCATAACATCTCCTTATAGGATCAGATCAATCATTCTGAACCATGCTAACTTAGATAATTATAGTTGATAAATTACAGTGACTTACCACATTGTAAGAATCCTAACATTCTTGCATGTATTAATCTTATTATCAATGTGTGCAACCCTAGAAAATATACTGCCAAGATAGTCTATATAAAGTGTTTTTGCAAACATTTGGTTAAAATGTATTATTAATAATGATTAAGAAACATATATAGTAAACTCATCAAAGGATGTGGGCATGAGATGCATGTGTAAGTACTGATAGTTTGAAATTAAAGAAGTAATGCTATCAAATATTCAAATAACAATTTGAATTTCCCAATTAATGAGTCATAATGGGAAACTGGGGAGACAGAATGAAAAAATAAACAGAAGCATAGTCCTAGAATCAGAAAAACCTAGACTATATTATTATCTCTGATATATACTAGCAGTTTTACCCTAAATAAATTACCTTAAGCATCTAATGTGATACATGAAAAACTGAACTTTGGTTGTGAAGACTGAGTTCTAATCCTCCTTTAAGCTCTTAATAAATATATGCTTTGGGAAAAAATTAACAATCTTGAATGTCAGTTGCTTTATCTATTAAATGAAGATAGTGACAGAATGTAAATTTATAGAGTTAGTATGAAGACTAAACAAGATAATATATGTAAAAAATTTATACGTGCAAAATAATTTGTAAATCTTAAAGGGTTACATTACACATAAGTGATATCATCATCATCATCATCATCATCATCATCATCATCATCATCATCATCATCAAACATCAATAGAAGCAGCAGTATATAAACTCTTAATGTACTCAGGCAGCTAAGTGTATAACTTATAGACCAGAGTTTGATGTTCATGGTAGACAGAAGTTCTATATGATAAGAATCTTTCATGAATGAAATCATCATTACAAGCCAAAAGGGGAAAAAATCAGATTAGAAAATACATATCGGGACTCTAGTTTTAAAGTAATATATGTATTGTTTTCATTTTGCTAAAAGACTGTATAAGTAATTACAAGGGAATTATATTCCAGTGATTTCATTATAAATTGAATTATAATTCTCCTTTTTGCACATGAATTTGCCTTATGACATTTATATAAAATCCATATAAAATGAATCTGTCAAAGGCAAACCTGTGACTTTGACAGTAATAAATATTTTTTCGTTGTTCCAAGTGGCCATGTGGAGCTGACCATTTTAGTGTTAGGGGGAAGAAAGCAATTATGCTATAATTAAAGCTGGAGTAGAGATTTTCCTGTTTCTTGTAACTGAGAAATCATGTAGTGAGTCACAGAAGGGATAGGCAAACCTCACATAAAATTCTCATAGACATTTTTTCTTTAATAATGTCCTTAATACATTGCTTTCATCCAATTTCATTTTAAAGTCTAGGGTTACCTGAAAAAAACATAATCTGACCAGTTTCCTGAGAGTGGTCTCTCCCAAAAGTTATATCTAGAATGGCATTTTCGCCCTTCATTTCACAACCTACCGTGTTTCCCCGATAATAAGACACTGTCTTATTATTTTTTTGGGACTAAAAAACACCAGAGGGCTTATTTTCAGGGGAGGGCTTATTTTATCCTCCATCATGCCCCTTTTATCCTCCATCATGCCCATTTTAGCCTCCATCATGCCCCTTTTATCCTCCATCATGCCCATTTTAGCCTCCATCATGCCCCTTTTAGCCTCCATCATGCCCCCTGAGTGCTTATTTTATTCTCCATCGCTTACTGAACTTACCGAGTTTTTAGATGGTCCTGTCTCAGCTCTACTCCACGGCGCTGCTCTCAGTAGCGCCAGCAAGCAAATCACCAGGGAAGAAGAGGATGACGCGCTCACTGCTGCAGCTCTGATTGGATGCAGCTCGGAGCGCGACGTGCGTTTCACCCGGGACGGGAGGGCGGCGCTGCTTACTGAAGGTACCGCTACGCAGCATATAGCGCAGGGGATCACCATGATGACCGTTTTCATAGTAAGTTCGATAGGGCTTATTTTTGGGGGAGGGCTTATTTTAGCGGAATATTAAAGAGTATGTGGGTGTCTTATTTTCAGGATAGGTCTTATTATCGGGGAAACACGGTATGTATACCAATATTCCTTATTTTGACTTTAAGCCTGTTTTGGGTCCCAGTGCAATAACTAGCTACTATCACAATAGAAATAAATTATTTGATTAAAATATGAAATATTAATAGTCATTTCAAAATGAATAATCATCAATGCTTATAAACTGTAAATGAAAAAAAAACTTGAAAATGAATGGAAAATTTCAAATTTCAAAAATACAAATCATTTATAGCATCTCAAATCTATCACTAATAAAGAAAGTAAAAAATTTAAGGCAATGATTGAAGGAGGTACTGTGAGAACACAGGTCAGAATTCATTATTTGTATGATTCTAAAATTGTTCAGTCATTCTAGAAAGCAATATGATATTATTTCTTTGACCCAGAGACACATTTGTACCTTGGGAAGAAATTATATGTCAATAACTTCTTCCCAAGGTACAAGTGTGTCTGTCTCTGGGTCAAAGATTAGAAACAGTTTTCTTGAATATATACATATATATATGTATATGTATATATGTATATTATGTATGTACATATATATATACACATATATATTATATATATGTGTGTGTATATGTGTGTATATGTGTATGTATATATGTATGTGTATATATTTAGAAGTTGCCATAAGAGCATTATTTGTTGTATCAAAAAGTTGAAAATAAAAATGTTATCAATAATTGAGTGATAGCTAAAAAATATGATTTAGAGATGTAAAGAAGTTTGATCATATCATAAGAAGAATCATATGGAATTATCCATAATAAAGGAATGAAATCAATAAAAGTGAACATAACAAAGTAAAAAATAATCTGGAATATCAAACACAAATGGGAAGTGTTAATATCATAATTTCAAAACCTGAGTACATATCATTCTTTTGGGTAATAACTAATAATCTAACTCACTGCAATCTTTCCAAGGAATATACTTAATAAAATGGGTTCTATTGGTATTTGATGGAAAGAATCTCATATCAAAGTAAAATACATACATATATATATATATATATATATATATATATATATATATATATATATATATATATATATATATATATATATATATATATATATATATATATATATATATATATACAGATATACTCCCAACCTGAGTTCAAATCCATCCTCATGCACTTAATACTTCCTAGCTGTGTGACCCTGGGCAAGTCACTTAAACCAAATTGCCTCAGTAAAAAAAATGCTACAAATATGATGGTTTGCCAATGTTATGCACTTCAGACAAAAATTAACATCTTGTTTTAGTAGAATTTTTATTTACAATTTAATTTGACTATTAACAATTGGAGCAATCCAATTAAAATACTCTTTTAAAAAAGCCTTCTGTTGAGAATCTCTGCTAGACTAGAAAGGCTAAATTTGTAGAGGTCTTCCATTCATCTTCCACCACTATAACTTATTTCCTATGTATTTTTGAACATGTCATATCTTAAATAGGATAGGAGAAAGGGTTTGAAGTAGATGGCTTCTGAAGTTTTTTTTTTTTTTTTCCCAATTTTAGATTAATGATTTTTGTCCAGCTTCATTATTATTGAAGCATTTTTTGAGTTGACTTTACGTTCCCATTGCAAAGATGAACTGGATTCTCAGAATGTAATCAAATGATTTGTCACTTGTTGGGAGTTAACTCATACTGGTGTGCACTTCATTGATTATCCAATTGACAAATTAGTAAGCCAGAGTTAAGTAGCTTGTAAAAACAAACTTATTAGGATAATAAAATTAGTAGGTATTAAAATATTCCCACCAAAGTATGAGAAACACTCTTCCCAAATCTGACAAGTAATTGGCCCATCCTTAGAAACCAAATTGGCAAAAGGATAACATATTTCCTAATTGAATGAAAGTCCATTTTTCCCTTTCTGGAATCTTTCTGGAACTTCCATGAAATGTGAGTAAATGTCTATTTGGTCCAAAATATTTGAGTTCATGTACAATCTTTCTGAAGTTTTACTTCTGCCTTCATTTTGTGGGTCACACTGTCTAAATCTTCCCTTTCTTCATTCACTGTCTCACCTTTGCTGGATACATATATTTGTTTGTGCCTGATGCTGGTCCAGTTTTCTCTTTGATGATAAGGAGAAAGAGAGGAAGAATCTTAAAACTAAATTCAATATAAGAATCCAGCCATTCTGGAGAACAATTTGGAACTATGCCCAAAAAGTTATCAAACTGTGCATACCCTTTGACCCAGCAGTACTACTACTGGGCTTATATCCCAAAGAAATACTAAAGAGTGGAAAGAGACCTATATGTGCCAAAATGTTTGTGGCAGCTCTTTTTGTTGTAGCTAGAAACTGGAAGATGAATGGATGTCCATCAGTTGGAGAATGGTTGGGTAAATTATGGTATATGAAGGTTATGGAATATTATTGCTCTGTAAGAAATGACCAGCAGGAGGAATACAGAGAGGCTTGGAGAGACTTACATCAACTGATGCTGAGTGAAATGAGCAGAACCAGAAGATCACTGTACACTTCAACAACAATACTGTATGAGGATGTATTCTGATGGAAGTGGAAATCTTCAACATAAAGAAGAGCCAATTCACTTCCACTTGATCAATGATGGACAGAGGTAGCTACACCCAGAGAAGAAACACTGGGAAGTGAATGTAAATTGTTAGCACTAATATCTGTCTGCCCAGGTTACATGTACCTTCGGAATCTAATGCTTATTGTGCAACAAGAAAATGGTATTTACACACATGTATTGTATCTAGGTTATATTGTAACACATGTAAAATGTATGGGATTGCCTGTCATCGGGGGGAGGGAGTAGAAGGAGGGGGGGATAATTTGGAAAAAGGAATACAAGGGATAATATTATAAAAATATATAATAAAAAAAAACTAAATTCAATATGCCATTGCTATAATGTTCTTGTTAGAATCTCTTTCTTTGATGCTCTTTGGGTTTTTTTTTTCAAACTATTAAAATACTTTTATTCATCTGATTTCATGTAGACGCAAAGCATTCTACTCCTTGCAAAATTTTTAACTAGACTTTTCACATATAGAGCAAATCTTTGGCTGATTTATTTAATGAAATGGATTAGCAATTGGTCTGACTTATTTTATGTGTTTGGTGGGTTTATGTAAAATTTTCTAATTCAATAAAAGAAGCATTTTCATGTCAGAAATGTATATTCCTTTTGGCACTCAGGAGATAAATAACCAAATCCTAGATATTCCTTCTTGTCTCCCATTTTTAGCCAAAGTGTTATTTGGAATCATATGGGAGTCACTGCCTTTAAATTTGTATCAGTTTAGTTAAAATGAGAGACGAGAATCAGTCTCTCCAATGTGATGTCTCCTCTATTCTGAAGATGAGGAAATATCCCCAATGTCACAAAGCTAGAAAATGTCCCAACTACAAATCCATCAGCTCTATTCAGCATAAAATGTTTTTTTCTTCCCATAATTAGCTCATTTGAATCCCAGAAAACAATATATTGAAGCTTAAAGTCTTGCTTTAATTTTCTTTATTTTTAGGAAATTTGTTTCAAATAAAAAGTTCTATTTTTGAATTATAATCTTTCTAAGCTCCAAACTTGAGGTGGCTGAAGAAAAGTCAATATTTCCCTCATTTTATATTATATCTATTTCAGGTTCATCTTTGGACTCTGGTTGAGGAAAACATGTTCACTGGAAATATTTGTGTAACGCAATAGGAAATTGTATTATATTATTTGTGAATAGATAGCAATTGGGAGATGAAATTAGAGAAGGTTGCCCTTTCCTTGGGACTCCTCTCTGAGATGTTAATATGGAGAGAAATTCCCTTCTAGTTGTCTCCCTTCTCTCCACACCTCATTTCTTTCCTTATTCCATGCTTTCTCCAACTAATGCTGAGTATCTTTTTTTTTTTTTTGATTCTTTGATAGCTTTCCTTCTTTTTTCTTTAAATAGAAACAAATTTTAGAGCATGCCCTAGTCACTCACAATAGATTTAATTGATATAAGAAGTGCACATACTCTTCTGATTCTTTGATTCAATGAAAATGTTTTGTATCTTTTCATGACCAAAAGAGATGGCATTAATTCTACCTTTATACCACAGAGTCTTGTTTACACAGGAGGTTCAAGCTTTTCCCTCTCTAATAGCCTCCTTATATCAACTTGCTAAGTCCCATCTAGCATAACTAAAGCCATAAAATCTGACAAAATATTTTTTTAGTTATGTTAAAATAGTTATTTCTCAGGAAGAATGATAGATAACATAAAGAAAGAGCATATACTCATGAAAGAAAATACAAAGCACAAAATCTGAACAGGAAAAACTAAAAAATAGTAAAATAGATATATAGACAGGTAACTAAATTATGATCCATTTTAATTATACAGATCACTTTCCAAAAGTAATTTAGAATATTTTTAAAAATTTATTAAATATTTTTATTTTTTCCTGGTTACATTAAAAAAACATTTTTTTATTACTTGTTTATATTTAATTCTCTCCCTTCCTCCCCACCCACACTCCATTGAGAAGGCACAAGTAAAATTATTCAAAATATTTTCATAAATGTCATATTGCAATAGAAAACATATGATCTTTCTCCTTCACCCCAAGGGAAAAACACAAGAGAAATCATATTTTTAAAGTAAATTTCAATCTTTAAGCAGGCACAATCAGTTCCATCTTTGGGCAACAATTTTGGTTGTAATTCCTTCACAGTATTTCTCAATCATAGCAAAGGGAGTCTCATCATGAAACATTTCTAGTTTTTTTTCAATTTTTTCTTTTAATTCATTGCTTTATCAATCATGTTGGGACAAAAAATTTGAGCAAAAGGGAAAATACATGGGAGAGAAAAAAAAACAGAAAAAAAGAAGTGAATATAGCATGTGTTGATTTACATTCAATCAATCTCCTTAGTTTTTTGTTTTGTTTTTGTTTTTGTTTTTGTTTTTGTTTTTTTGTTTTGTTTTGTTTTTGTTTTTGTTTTTGTTTTTGTTTTCTGGATGCAGATGGCATTTTCTGTCCAAATCTATTGAGATTCCTATGAATAACCAAACCAGTGGGGAAAAACAAATGTTTTATAATTGATGATTACACATTCTTGCTGCTATCATGTACAAGTTAATCCTTGTTCTGTTGTTTTGCTCAGCCTCAGTTCATGTAAATCTTCCCAGGCTTTTCTAACATCAGTTTGCTCAGAATTTTATATAAAACATTAATATTAAATTACCTTCTTATAGCATAACTTGTTCAGTCATTCCCCAGTAGATGGGCATCACACTCCTTTTCCAATTCTTTGCTATCACAAAAAAAAGTTGCTAGAAACTTTTTTGCACATGTGGATTCTTTTTTCTCCTCTATGATTTTTTTGAGATACATACCCAACAAAGGCACTGCTGGATCAAAAGATATTTTCACTTTGATAGTCCTTTGCTTTCCAGATTGTTCTGCAGAATGATGAGTTCATTTTGCCACTCCACCAACAATATTATTTTCCCACATTCCCTCCAAAATTTATCATTATATTTTCCTTTTATCTTAGCCAATCTGAGAAGTTTGAGAGGACAGTTACTGTCCATATACCTATTCTTGCTCTGCAGAGGAAGCTGATAATCTCCTTGCCCAGAAGGCAGACCCTGAAGGCTTTAAAAAAATGAGTAAGAAAAATCAAGAGAATGATTGATAACTTCTATACAGAAAGAGAGCAAGTTTCCTACCCCAAAGAGATTAATAGCAAACAGCCTCCAGACAATACCCAAAATAATGCTCTCCTAGAAGAGACTATTAAAAATCTCAAAAGAGAGTTAGAAGAAAAATGTGGAAAGGAAAGTGAAGCTATGCAAGAGAGTAACAACCTCCTGAAATGCAAATTGGAAAAGGTAAACTTCCTGAAATGTGAATTGGAAAACGTAAAGAATTCACAGGAAGTGCCTGGACACAGAATTAGTGAATTGGAAAACTGTGAATTGGAAAAATAAAATAACTCACTAAAAAACAAATTTAGTGAAATGTAAAAAAAAAAATTCCATACAGAAAAACAACTCATTTAAAAACTCAATTGGGTATATACAAAAAGAAGTTTAAAAAAAGCTAATGAAGAAAATAACTCATTAAAAATCAGAAATGAACAAATAGAATTGAATGATTAATTGAGACACCAAGAATCAGTCAAGCAAACAAATAAAAAAAGAAAGAAAAAATAAAGGAAAAAAAAAAAACTGGAGAAAAATGTCAAATATCTACTTGGAAAAACAACAGACCTGGAAAATAGATCTTGGAGTGATAATCTGAGGATTATTGGACTTCCCGAAAATTATGATGAAAAAAAAGAGCCTAGATACTATTTTACAGAAAATCATCAAAGAGAACTGTCCAGAGGTATTAGTACCAGGACATAAAATAGGCATTGAAATAATTCATGAAACACCTTCTGAAAAAGACTGTTTAAAAACAAACAAACAAACAAACAAACAAACAAACAAAAATCTCCATGGGATATTGTGGCCAAATTTCAAAATTATCAGACTAAGGAAAATATATTACAAGCAGCCAGGAAAAAAAAAAATCAAATATCAAGGTGCCACAATAAGGGTCACTCAACATCTGGCTGCATCCACATTAAAGGGTCAAAGGGCCTGGAATCTGATATTCTGAAAGGCAAAAGAACTTGGAATGGAGCAAAGAATAAATTACCCAGCTGAAACTAAAAAGAGAAATTAATAGTATTGAAAATTTAAAAAAAACCTATTGAACTAATCAATAAAACTAAGAGTTGGTTTTATGAAAAAAACAATAAAATAAATAAACCTTTGATAAATCTGTTTAGAAAAAGGAGAGAGGAAAATCAAATTGTTAGTCTTAAAAAATGAAAATGGAGAACTTTCCACCAATGAAGAGGAAATTAGAGAAATAATAAGGAGTTACTTTGCCCAACTTTATGCCAAAAAAATTAATAATCTAAGTGAAATGGATGACTACCTCCAAAAATATAAGTTTCCCAGATTAACAGAGGAAGAAGTAAATTTCTTAAATAATCCCATTTTAGAAAAAAGAAATAGAACAAGCTATTAATCAACTCCCTAAGGATTTTTTCTTAGGGCCAGATGGAGATACATGTGAATTCTACCAAACATTTAAAGAACAATTAGCCCAATGTTATATAAACTATTTGAAAAAATAGGGAATGAACTAGTCCTACCAAATTCCTTTTATGATACAGACATGTTACTGATACCCAAACCAGGTAGGTTGAAAATGGAGAAAGAAAACTATAGACCAATCTCCCTAATGAATAATTAAATAAGATTTTAGCAAAAAAAACTACAGAAAATCATTCCCAAGATATTACATCATGATCAAGTAAGATTTATACCAGGTATTCAGGCTGGTTCAATATTAGGAAAACTATTAGTATAATTGGCCATATTAATAACCAAATTAACAACAAAAAAAATGACCATCTCAATAGATGCAGAAAAAGCACTTAAAAGGGACCTGTATGTGCAAGAATGTTTGTAGTAGCCCTCTTTGTAGTGGACAGAAACTGAAAATCATGTGGATGCCCAACAATTGGAGAATGGCTGAATAAATTCTGATATATGAATGTTGTGGAATATTATTGTTTTGTAAGAAATGACCAACAGGATGATTTCAGAAAGGCCTGGAGAGATTTACGTGAACTGATGCCCAGTGAAATGAGCAGGACCAGGAGATTGTTATATACTTCAACAACAATACTATATGATGATCAATTATAATGGATGTGGCCATCTTCAACAATGAGATGAACCAAATCAATTCCAATAGAGCAGTATGAACTGAGCCAACGACAGCCAGTGAAAGAACTCTGGGAAATTACTATGAACCACTCCATAGAATTCCCAATCCCTCTATTTTTGTCTGCCTACATTTTTGGTTTCCTTCACAGGATAATTGTACACTATTTCAAATGATTTTTTTTGTACAGCAAAACAATTGCTTGGACATGTGTATATATATATATATATATATATATATATATATATATATATATATATATATATATATATATATATATATATATATATATATATATATATATATATATATATATATATATATATATATATTGTATTCAATTTATACTTTCACATATTTAACATGTATTGGTCAACCTGCCATCTGGGGACGGAGGGAAGTAGGGGAAAAGTTAGAACAAAAGTTTTGGCAGTCGTCAATGTTGTACAATTACCCATGCATGTATCTGGTAAAAAAAAAAAAAAAAAAAAAAAAAAAAAAAAAAAAAAAAAAAAAAAAAAACTATAAAAAATAAAATAAAAATATATTAAAAAAATATTTTATGAGTACTTCCAAGAAGCCTTTTTGGGCTTAACACCAATTCATATCATTTTTTAAGATTTCCTCTGTGAACATTCAATACCCTTTTTGAGTTTGTGTTGTGGACTGCCTTGTAAGGTTCTTTTCTGTTTCTTGCTCATTTTCTTCCCTTTTCTTTTGTTATTTTTATTTATTTATTTATTTTTTACTTGTAAGGTTGAGAGCTCCATTCCTGGGATAAAGGGGACACTGTTCCAATCTGCCTGTGAGTCTCAAAGCTTTGGCTTTCAGCACAAAGCCCATTGTGTTTGTAGGGAGTAGCTTTGCATTCTCTATTCAGGAAAAAGTCTGGTTTTCCAGAGTTTGCCTTCTGAGCTGGAACTAGAAGCTGCCCCACTGATTTGTGCCTCTAGTAGGTCAGAATTGAAGGTTTTAGTTGCTCATTTGTTGTGATTAAGACATTTTAACCAGCTTTCCTGCAATCTAAACTGGATTGAGCACCCTTTTCATCCCAATGAAAATGACATTATTTGAAGTTTTTTCAGACCATTGGTTTTCAAAGGGAAATTGGGAGAGCTTGGGCAGCTTCCTGACTTTTCTCTGCCATGGCTCCACCCCTGGAAGTTAATTTGGAAGATTATAATAACATTTGATTTCTTGGTATATTATGTTTTATTAAAAAGGCTATTACTAGTTAGAGCCTATTCCAATGCCACATATTTAACAAAAAGAAAACCTGCAAATAATTTAACACAGCATTGAAACCTTTAAAATGGGATTTAGAAAGCAAGGGAAAATTATAAATTGATCTAGGGAAATGCAAGAAAGAGAGAGAGAGAAGGAGAGAGAGAGAGAGAGAGAGAGAGAGAGAGAGAGAGAGAGAGAGAGAGAGAGAGAGAGAGAGAGAGAGAATCCCTGGATATCCCTTAGAAAGTAACAAATAAGTTTGTTTATTTTTTATATTTCTTTCCAGTTTACTCCAATCCAAAAGGCATATCTTTCTTATCTAAGGCATGTTCCTCTTTTAGTTCAATAACAAGTTATGAAAATATCCTAAAATTTTGCTCTTAAAATGTGGTTCCTTAGACCTCTTAGTCACATACTAAGAGTAACAATAGCAGCAAATGCTTACCTTTGTATAGGTCCAACCATGTGCCAGTTACTTTATTGACATTATTATTTTGATTGTTAGAACTATTTTGGGTATTTGATGCATTTACTATGATTATATCTGTTTTTTAGATGTGGAAATTGGGGTGAACGGAGTTAATTACTTGTTCAGGTATATACAACTGGTAAATATTTGATGACATATTGAAACACAGTTATCATTGATTTCAGCACCAGTACTCTATCAGTGTACCCATTGTCAACTTTATTATTTTATAAGAATCTAATGGATTCTAGAATTATTTTTTGATTTTTTAAAGAGTTTGTCATTCCTACATCCTAATTGCCTCAGAGAAGCAACTTTAATGGAATAGGAAACATTACAGAGGTATAAATTATTTTCTAATAGTCTCATAGGCAATATGCAACCCTCTTTTCAATAACATTATGCAACATTGGGTTAAAGTCCTTTCTACATATTAAACATTCTTTTAAGATTACTTAAAATATTAAGATTAAGAACTATTAAGAATATTTTGTAGCTACCCTCTTCCTGTTCCAAATTCTCTCAAGAAATATAAATACTTATGTGACTTTGGACAAATTAACCTCCTCATCTGGAAAATTAGAGTTCTAAATATGTTACCTTTTATGTCTTAGTAGTAGATTATTTTATTCTAGTATGCTTTTCAAACCTTTTCCTCCTTTATTATCTTTCAAAAATTGCCTTTGATAAAGGAAACAAATATTTATGGAAATGTTACCTTGAACGAATAAGCAAATAATAGGACAATAACCTTCATACTTTTTTTATATTGTCAGCTATGATATTGGTTCTTATATTTCAAGATTTGATAAGCTTTATTTATGCTTAAAGTCACTCAGCCCAGAATCCACTGAGTTAATCACATGAACATCTAATGATCCTAAAATAATATTATGGGGAGTATACAAGGATAATAATTTTAGGGGAAAATTATATACTGGAAAATAACCTGTTCTTGTGCTTCTACTATTTGCTTGATACTGATTAAATGATTTGAGTTTGAGACTCTGGACTAAGGAGTAAAAATCTCTTTTTCTTTTTTTAAATGAAGAATTCACTCAAATACTTAAATAAATGTTCCTTTTTTCCCCATTCCCTTTTGCTTACTCCAGTGGTACAAACTGTTCTGAGATTTCATCTTACTTCTGAAACCAGAGATAAAAGTATTCATTCAGCCACAAATATAAACTTATCACAGAAATCACATAAAAATAAATTTTATAATATATTTTAAGGTATATACATTTTTAAACATTTAAGAAAATGTCTTCATCATGAATCTTATAAAACATAACCCACTTATCTTTTTTTTTTTTTCCCAAAGATCAATCAGTCTAACCTGGACTAAATACCAGTGTCCTTTTGCACACTATGTTTGTGACATAACATAAATACACAAGCTAGCAAGGTTTTGTGAATGATTCAGTTAATATAATGTATGTCAATCACACAAAGACCAGTAAAACTGAGTGTGGAGATAAACATGACCAAGCTGACAGCAAAAACTTTTATTTGTTTATTACTTTCCAGATTAGTGAATTATGGAAGATTAAGAAGTTCCTTAGTTGCAGAGTGGATGAAGTACTGGACCAGGAATCAGAAAGTCCTATGTTCAAATGAGGGATCAGCATTTATTGGGCAAATCACTTTAATCTACTTGCCTCAGTTTCCTTATCTGTGAAATGAAATGGAGAAAGAAAAGCAAATCATTCCAGCATTTTTGCTAAGAAAACCCCAAATGGGATCATGAAAAGCCAGACATTACCAAAATGATAAAACAACAAAGGGAAAGACCTATTGCAGATTGGAATTATGGAAAGAATGTACAAACTGAAAATATCCTTGAAGTTTAACATATGAAAATACATTTAAATAAGGAAAACATTAACTATTTCAATAACCCATTTATTCTTATATTTTGATTACATTATAAACAATAAACCAACCAATTTTCCTCTGGGTTTATGTACTATAAGAATGACTGCTATTTCTGAAATTATCATTATAAAAATATTTTTTCTTATGAAGAAAATAACCCTATTGTTCCTCATGTGAACAATAAAATTGGATTTTCACCTCAGTTTTTGTTTTCAATAGTAGGATTTAGAATAATTCCTTGCCACTTAGCATAAGCAGAATATGACAGTACATTTTCCATAAAGTTAAAATTTTAATGGGATTATTCAACAGTCCCAGAATAAAAGGCAAACTATACTATTGCAGTCTTATATTGAGTGTTTTGCTTTTATGACTTAATAAGATGGGCTAATGGTGTCATTACTATTTTTATGTTTTAACCTATAGACTCATTAAATCACTTTACTATGCCTTTAACAATTTCTTCCAACCAGTTTGTTTTCCTTTATGTATCTTACTTTCTCTATCTCTCTCTTGATTTGATTTGTACAACTCTGGCTCTGTACCCTGTCACTACAGTGTATGGGAGTATTAGTGAAGTATTCCACTGTGGTGTGTAAGTAGTTTTTATATATTGTATAGATTTGTACATTTTTATGTGGCTATACATATTTATAAGTTTTTTAAAAGAATCATTTTGTTTACTGGTACAGTTCAAGTTTATTGGGGAAATATATATTTATGCATACTTTTAAACCATATCATATATTATATGAATACTTATTACTTATCTGTAAGCCTAAGAAAATTTTTCTGACACAAATGATTAGGTTTTTATTGTTTAAATAAGACATCTTTAAATTTTTAAATATTTAAATTAGCTTATATAGCCTTTGAATTAAAATAATAACAAATCAATATGGACTAGATTACTATATGATATTTATTTCCATAAAAACTTGGTCTATAGAAAATAAAAACTTTCACATTCATTATATTTTTGTAATTCAAAATGCTTTCTAATTTCATAAAGTGAAAATACAAATAACTATTTCCAATACCATTTCAATATTTGCAAAATAATTGTATATTATTTCACATGGTCCTCATATAATCCTATCAAGTAATGGTTTATATCATCCTAAATTTATAGATTAAAAATCAAGATAAGGAAAGAAAAAGAGATGTCAGCTTTCATATATCTAATGAAAGAGGAAGGATTTGACTCCAGAATTGGGGTTCAATACATTCCTTTCACTACTACACATTTATTCCCACTTCCTCTCAAATACAGCCATGCACAATACATAAAAGAAAAAAAAAAAAAAAAAAAAAAAAAGGAAATACTGAAAGAAAATGAGCCAGAAACAGACTATAGAAAACTACTATGATGACAGAGCAGACCAAAAAACAAACTCAATGGGAACAGAATGTCAACAGAGGCAATCCCAAAAAATTATATTAATTGGTTTTCAGATCAAAGAGTCTTCTTGTAAGTGCTCATAAAAGTCTTTAAAAGGAAAATAATGGAAGTAAAAGAAAAAAATGAGAAAAGAAATGAGAGGTGTGCATAAGAGAGTCAACAACTTTGAAAAGGAAGGAAAAAATTGTCTGAAGAAAACAATTCCTCAAAAAGTAGAATTCAACAAACGGAAGAGAGATACAGAAGCTAACTGAAGAAAATCACACATTAAAAACTAGAACAAGACAAATTGAAGATAATGACTCTGTGAGAAAACAAAGATGAGCAAAAACAAAAACAAAATAACTTAACAAGAATCAAAAAAAAAAATGGAAGAGAATGTGAAATAACTCATTAGAAAAAAAAAAAAAAAAAAAGCTAACCTGGAAAATACATCCGAAGAGAAATTTAAAAAATTATTTGCCTACCTGGGGCCATGACCAAAAAAAGTGCCTGGATGGCTTAATATTCTCGAAACTGAAGGGGAAATAGTAAATGAATCCAGTGGGGTGGAGTCAAGATGGCAGAGAATAAACAGGTCTTTGTCTGAGATCTTCTTGAGTTCCTTCAGATCAACACCAAATCAAGATTCTCAGATAATTTTGAAGTGACAGAACACACAGATTTATGAAGTATAACAAATTTCCAATGGAAGATATTTTGGAAGAATTCAGAAAAGGTATGTTTCAATCAGGCATGGTGGGGGGAGTGGCTGAGTGCAGGCACAACACAGGAACCTCAGGTGGTATAGTGTCCACACAACAGGTGAAAATACAGGGAGTCTCTTAGCCAAAATACAGCACTGCTGGCTACTCTGTCCTGGTTCAGAAACCATGTATCAGCAGACTAGCTGTGAGACATCTAACAGAACTACAAAAGGCAAATGGAGCCCTAAACTTCAGAATAATATAAGACTTGGCAATTCCCACCTAGCATAGGAAGGAAGTCAGCAGCACAGAGCAGCATGAAGGCACTGTTGTCTGTAGAGGAAGCTTGGGATAATCTCCCCTTTCCCTTAAGGACATATTTAAATCTTTAAAAATGAGCAAAAAATGTTAAACAAAAACAAAAACAAAACAAACAAAACAAAACAAAACAAAAAAAACAACTCTGACCATAGATAACTTTTATGGGATAGAGAACAGAACTCCAGATAAAGTTCCAAAGGATAATATGAATTATTCTCCTTCTCAAAATACTTTCTTAGAAGAATTTTTAAAATGTCTAACAAGACAGTTAAAGGGGGACTTCTAGCCAAGATGGCAGCGTGGAGGCAGACAGCTGCTTGAGCTCCACATTTTCTCTCAGGACTTACTTCATGACAAGCATCAGAGTTAATGCTGGACAAGAAAAGAAACCCACAAATAATCACCAACAGAAGACATCCTTTAAATTCGCCAGAGAAGGTCTGTTTGCTCAGGGGAGGGTCGAACAGATTGGGCACAGACTGAGGGCAGGCAGCCAGAGTAAGACAGGCAGCTTACACAGCTCGGACCATAAGGGGGAGGGGTGCAATCTCTGCCATTTCTGTGAAAAGACTTTTTCCCCAGTGTGGATGTTCCATCTTGGCAGCAAGCCAGGAGCAGTGGAGAGGGTACACCAGAGGTAAAGAATAAAACCCCAGAAAGCTAGTGTCTCTCAAGACTCGGCCACCCCCACCCCCACCCAGAGTGACTCAGCTCATTCTCAGAGCCTCAGAGCACAGACACAGCACAGCCATCACTGTTAGTGCCTCGCTACTGTCTCCCTCAGTCTGTAGAGAAAGCTCAGTAAAAACATTCAGCCCCATCCCCCCCCAGAAACAGGCCAATTGTTTCTTTTGTCAATTTCTTTTCTTTGATTCATGCACTGACAAAATGAACAAAAAAATTTAAAAGGGCTCTAACCATTGACAGCTTTTGTAGGGAGAGAGAGCAGACTTCAAACCCTGAAGAGACTAAAAGCAGATTATCTCCAGAGGAATCCCCTAAGGGGGATATGAGCTGCTCCTCCATACAAAAGAATCTCATAGAGGAAATCAAAAAGTCTCTCAAAAGAGAGCTAGAAGGAAAAGGAAAGGGAAGCTTGGCAAGAGAGTCTGGAGAAGTCATTCAGAGTGGATAAAGATATCAAATTATTGAGAAATAAAATTAGTGAGCTGGAAAAAGAAATTAGCTCTCTAAAAAATAAAATGCAGGAAATGGGGAAAAATTCCATAGAAGAAAAAAAAAAACTCACTTAAAAACTCAATTGAACAATTACAAAAAGATATAAAAAAGTGAGTGAAGAAAATACATCATTGAAAATTAGACTCGTACAAGTAAAAATGAATGAATCAAGGAGAAACCAAGAAGTAGTCAAGCAAAACTAGAAAAATGAAACAATTGAAAAGACTGGAGAGTATCTTATTGGAAAGACAACAGACCTGAAAAACAGATTCAGGAGAGACAATTTGAGAATAATCAGACTCCCTGAAAAATGTGAGGAAAAAAAGAGCCTGGACACTATTTTCCAGGAAATTATCAAAAAGAACTGCCCAGACATTTTGAAATCAGAAGGTAAAATATATATTGAAAAAATTAATCTATAACCTACTGAAAGGGACCCTAAAATTGAAACTCTAAGAAATATAGTGGCCAAGTTCAAGAACCATCAGACAAAGGAACAAATACTGGAAGCTGCTAGAAAAAAAAAAAATTCAGATATGGAGGAGCCATAATAAGGATAAGCCAGGATCTAGCAGCATCCATATTAAAGGAATGAAGGGCCTGGAACATGATATTGCTAAAGGCTAAGGAACTTGGTATCCAGGCAAGAATAATTTACCCAGCAAAAATGAGCATCGTTTCCAGGAAAGAAGATGGACATTTAACAAAATAAATAAATTCCATCTATTCTTGATGAAAAAACCAGACGTACATAAAATGTTTGAACTTCAAATACAAAACTCAAGAGATTTCTAAAAAGGTAAAAAGAAATCTTGAGAACTATATTCCTGCCATAAAGATATGTAAAGAATACAGGTATAAGTTGTCCTAGGAACTAGAGTTGGAAAGGAAATTATATCATAAAAAAGGGTAAAGTGGTGGTAGTACATCTCATGAAGAGGCAAAGGTAACCTATTTTATCTGAGAGAAAGAAAGGAGGTAGATGAACATAGTGTGTATCAATAGACATATTCGATTTATGGTGAAACTTCTTGCACTTCATTGAAAAGTGAGAGGAAAAGAGTAAGCTAAGGGGAAGGCAATACAGAAATTATGAGAAAAAGGGGTAAAATAGGAAGAGGAACTTTAAGGTGGGGGAGTGATACTAAAAATGGAGGGCTGTGAAAAGCAAGTGGTGTTCAGAAGTTTAATCTGGGTAGGGGGGTAAGAGGGAAGAAAAGTAGAAAAGCATAAGCAGGGGATAACAGGATGGCAAGCAATATAGAATTAGTCATTCTAACCATAAATGTGAATGGGGTAAATTCCTTCATAAAGAGGAAGCAATTAGCAGACTGGATTAAAAGCCAGAATCCTACTATATGTGGTTTACAGGAAACACAGCTGAAACAGGGATATACATTCAAACTAAAAGTAAAAAGGTAAAGCAGAATCTACTATGCTTCAGGCAAAGCCAAAAATGCAGGGATAGCCATCTTCATCTCAAATTAAGCAAAAACAAAAATTGATCTAATTAAAAGAGATTAGGAAGGGCATTATATCCTGCTAAAGGGTAGTATAGATAATGAAGCAGTATGAATATTAAACATATAAGCACCAAGTGGTGCAGCATCTAAATTCTTAAAAGAGAAATAAAGAGAGCTGCAAAAAGAAATAGATAGCAAAATTAGAATAGTGGGAGATCTCAACCTTGCACTCTCAGAATTAGATAAATCAAACCATAAAATAAATAATAAAGAAGTAAAAGAGGTAAATAGAATACTAGAAAAGTTTGACATGATAGATCTTTGGTGAAAGCTAAATAGAGAGAGAAAGGAGTATATTTTCGTCTCAGCAGTTCATGGAACCTATACAAAAATTGACCATATACTAAGACATAAAAACCTCAAAATCAAATGCAGTAAGGCAGGAATAGTAAATGCATCCTTTTCAGACCACAATGCAATTAAAATTACATTTAATAAAAAGCCAGGGGAAAATAGACCAAAAAACAATTGGAAACTAAATAATCTTATACTAAAGAATGATTGGGTAAAACAGCAAATCATAGACATAATTAATAACTTCACCCAAGAAAATGACAATAATGAAGCATCATACCAAAATGTGTGGGATACAGCCAAAGCAGTAATAAGGGGAAGTTTTATATTTTTAGAGGCCTACTTGCATAAAATAGAGAAAGAGAGGGCCAACGAATTGGGCTTACTACTAAAATTGCTCGAAAAGGAACAAGATAAAAACACCCAGACAAACACAAAACTTGAAATTAAAAAAATAAAAGATGAGATTAATAAAATTGAAAGTAAAAAACAAACAAAAAAATTATTGAATTAATTAATAAAACTAAGAATTGGTTCTATGAAAAAAACAACAAAATAGACAAACCCTTAGTAAATCTGATTAAAAAAAAAGAAAAGAGAAAAAGCAAATTGTTAGTCTTGAAAATGAAAAGGGAGAACTCAACACTAATGAAGAGGAAATTAGAACAATAGTTAGGAGCTACTTTACTCAACTTTATGCCAATAAATTTGATAACTTAAATAAAATGGAAGAATACCTTCAAAAGTATAGTTTGCCCAGATTAACAGAGGAAGAAGTAAGTAGTCTAAATAGTCCCATTTCAGAAAAAGAAATAGAACAAGCTATCAACCAACTCCCTAAGAAAAAATCCCCAGGACCAGATGGATTTACATGTGAATTCTACCAAATATTTAAAGAACAAGTAACTCCAATGCCATGTAAACTATTTGAGAAAATAGAGATTGAAGGAGTCCTAACAAATTCATTTTATGACACACACATGATACTGATATCTAAACCAGGTAGATGGAAAACTGAGAAAGAAAACTATAGACCAATCTCCTTAATGAATATTGATGCTAAAATCTTAAATAAGATATTAGCAAAAATACTTCAGAAAATCATCCCCAGGATAATACACTATGATCAAGTAGGATTTATACCAGGAATGCAGGGGTGGTTTAATATTAGGAAAACTATTAGTATAAATGACCATATTAATAATCAAATTAATAAAAACCATACGATCATCTAAATAGATGCGGAAAAAGCATTTGATAAAATCCAACATCCATTCCTACTAAAAATGCTTGAGAGAATAGGAATAAATGGACTATTCCTTAGAATAATCAGGAGCATATATTTAAAACCGTCAGTAAACATCATATGTAATGGAGATAAACTGGAACCTTTCCCAGTAAGATCAGGACTGAAACAAGGTTTCCCACTATCACCATTACTATTCAATATGGTATTAGAAATACTAGCCTCGGCAATAAGAGCCAAGAAAGAGATTCAAAGAATTAGAGTAGGAAATGAAGAACTCAAACTATCACTCTTTGCAGATGACATGATGGTATACTTAGAGAACCCCAAAGGCTGTGCTAAAAAGCTATTAGAAATAATTCAGAATTTTAGCAAAGTTACAGGATACAAAATAAATCCACATAAATCCTGAGCATTTTTATACATTACCAACACAATCCAAGAGCAAGAGATACAAGGAGAAATTCCATTCAAAAAAATGGATGTAGTATAAAATATTTGGAAATATATCTACCAAGGAAAGTCAGGAATTATATGAGCAAAATTGTGAAACACTTGCTACAAAAATAAAGTCAGATTTAAATAATTGGAAAGACATTGAGTGCTCTTGGGTAGGCCGAGTGGATATAATTAAGATGACAATATTCCCTAAACTAATCTATTTATTTAGTGCTATACCAATCAGACTCTCAAGAAACTATTTTAATGACCATGAAAAAAATAACAATAGAATTAATATGGAACAACAAAAGATTGAGAATTTCAAGGGAAGTAATGAAAAAAAAAATTAAATTAGGTGGTGTAACTGTACCTGATCTAGAACTATATTATAAAGCAACAGTCACCAAAACCATTTGGTATTGGCTAAGAAATATACTAGTTGATCAGTGTAACAGATTAGGTTCACAGGACAAAATAGTGTGCAACTATAGAAATCTAATGTGTGACAAACCCAAAGATACCAACTTTTGGGATAAGAATTCATTATTTGAAAAAACTACTGGGAAAACTGGAAATTAGTATGGCAGAAATTAGATATGGACCCACACTTAACACCATATACCAAGATATGATCAACATGGGTCTATGATTTAGGCATAAAGTAAACGATCATAAATAGATTTGAGGAATATAAGATAATTTACCTCTAAGACTTGTGTAGGAGGAAGGAATTTATGACCAAAGGAGAATTAGAGGTCATTATTGATCACAAAATAGATTTTGATTACATCAAATTAAAAAGCTTTTGTATAAACAAAATTAATGCAAACAAGATTAGAAGGGAAGTAACAAATTGGGGAAATATTTTTACACTTAAAGGTTCTGATAAAGGCCTCATTTCCAAAACATATAGAGAACTGATTCTAATTTATAAGAAATCAAACAATTCTCTAATTGATAAATGGTTAAAGGATATGAACATACAATTTTCAGATGATGAAAATTGAAACTATTTCCACTCATATGAAAGAGTGTCCCAAATAACTATTGATCAGAGAAATGCAAGTTAAGACAACTCTGAGATACCACTACACAACTTTCAGATTACCTTCAATGACAGGAACAAATAATGATGAATGTTGGAGGGGCTGTGGGAAAACTGGGACACTGTTGGTGGAGTTTTGAAAGAATCCAGCCATTCTGGAGAGCAATCTGGAATTATGCCCCAAAAGTTATCAAACTGTGCATACCCTTTGATCCAGCAGTGTTACTACTGGGCTTATATGCCAAGGAAATAGTAAAGAATGGAAAGGGACCTGTATGTGCCAAAATGTTTGTGGCAACCCTTTTTGTAGTGGCTAGAAACTGGAAAATGAATGGATGTCCATCAATTGGAGAATGATTGGGTAAATTATGGTATATGACTGTTATGGAATATTATTTTTCTGTATGAAATGACCAACAGGACGAATTCAGAGAGGCTTGAAGAGACTAACAACAACTGATGCTGAGTGAAACTAGCAGAACTAGGAGATCATTATACACTTCAATAATGATACTGTATGAGGATGTATTCTGATGTAAGTGGAAATCTTCAATATAGAGAAGAGCTAATCCAATTCCAATTGACTAATGATGGACAGAATCAGCTACACCCAGAAAATGAACTCTGGGAAATGAGTGTAAACTGTGAGCATTTTTTTTGTTTGTTTTTCTTCCCAGATTATTTTTACCTTCCAAATACAATAGTTCCTTTGCAACAACAACAATAACAAAATTCGGATCAGCACATATACATTGTACCTAGGATATACTACAAGATATTTAAAATGTATGGGAATGCCTGCCATCTAAGGGAGAGGGTGGAGGGAAAGAGGGGGAAAAAATCAGAACAGAAGGGAGTACAAGAGATAATGTTGTAAAAAAATTAACTATGTATATGTACTTTCAAAAAAAGTTATAATTATAAAATTAATAAAAATAAATTTCCATTGATCATAACCGAGTATGAAAAAAAATTACTTTCCATGTATTTGATCCCATTGGATATTAATAAACCATTTAAGAAAAAAAAGACAGTTAAAAAAATTTGAGAAATGAAATGGGAATTTTACAGGAGAGTTTGGAAAAAGAAACAGAAATTGTCTGAAAAAAACTTCTTTAAAATAGATATAGAAAAATGGGAAAGCATAAAACTCCTTACAAAATAGATTTAATGAAGTGAAAAAAACATATAACACTTTATAAAATAGATCTGACAAAATAGGAAAAGAAACCAACTTATTGAAAAACAGAATTTTTGAAATGGAAAAACAAAAGTCAATGAATAAAGCTACTCATTTAAAAGTCAAATTGCCTAAACGAAAAAAAAAAAATTAAAAAAACCTGAAGAAAGTAATTCACTAAAAATTAGAATAGAACAAAATGAAGTGAATAACTCAATGAGATATCAAGAATCAGGTAAAACCAAAAATATGAAAAAAATAGAAGAAAATATAAAATTCCTCACTGGAAAAGATAACTAACCTGGAAAAGAGATATAGAAAAGAAACTTTAATAATTATTATTCAAAACTTTCTGAAAATTATATCAAAAAAGCATAGATATCATCATTTAGAAAATCATCAAGGAAAACTCTCCTGATGCCCTAGACCCAGAGGGTAAAATAGCCATTGAAAGAATTCACCAATCACCTCCTGAAAGAGAACCCAAAATGAAACCTCCAAGAAATATCATTGCTAAATTTCAGATCAAGGAGAAAACAATGCAAGCAGCCAGGAAAAAAAATTCTGAGGAGCCACAATCAGGATTAGTTACTTTCTACTTTAATTGAAGGGCCTGGAATATATTACATAGAACAAAGGAACTTGGATTGCAGTCAAGAATCAACTATCTGGCAAAACTAAATATTGTCTTTCAGGGAAAAAGATGAGCACTTAATGAAACAGGTGAATTTCCTTTATTTTTGATGAAAAGACAAGAACTGGACAGAAAATCTGATCTACAAATACAGAGCTCAAGAAAAGCATTGAAAGATAAAAGGGAAATTGTTTCTTTTTAAAATTTAAAAAGTTTACATGCCTGTAAGGGAAGATGATATATTTAACTGTATTTATTTAGCTGTATCTCTGATATGGATATACTTAGAAAGTGTAGGTATAATTTGATTTAATTATGATCATATTTAAAAAAAAAGAAACTGGATGTGGAAAGAGGATTGTACTGGAAGAAGAAAGGGAACATAAAATGGAGTAAATTACATCTAACTAAAAAGTTAAAAAAAAAAGACATTCCAATTCAGAGGAGAAAGGGAGGGATATGAGCATTGTGTAAATATCAGTCTCATCTGATTTAAGTCAAAGAGGGAAAATCAGAGATTTAGCTTGATAAACTTGTTTCACCCTATAGGGAAATAAGAAAGGAAATGGGAAAGAAAAGGGGAAGGCTAATAAAAGAGAGAACAGAAGAAGGGACAGAAAGATAAGAAAGAAGAAAGTACTGTAACAAGGAAGGGCTATTTTAGAGAGATTGTGGTCAGAAGGAAAACAGTGGGGAGGAGGGAAAGTGGGAAAGGAAAGAGAAAAGTATAAATTGGGCAAAATAAGATGGTGGCAAATACAGAATTAGTTACTTTAACTGTGAATGTGAATAGAATTTATTCTTCTATAAAATGGAGTCAGATAGCAAAGTGGCTTAAAATTCAGAATCCTACTATATGTTGTTTATAAGAAACACATTTTTATATATTACAAAGTTCAGCAGCAAGACATACAAAGATAAATTCCATTTAAAAGAAATGTAGATTATATAAAATATTTGGAAGTCTATTTTCCAGGGGTAAGTAAGGAAATATACACAATCCTTTTCACACAAATAAAGTCAGATATCATTAATTAGAAAACTATCAAAAACTATATATTTATTTATAAATAAATAATTTAAGAAAGTGAATAGAATTTCAGAAAGCTTGGATAAACCTTTGGAAAAAAATGAATGAAGACAAAAATAAATATTTGTTTTTCTCAGTGGCACATTGAAACAAAACTGGCCATGTATTTTTGAGGAAAAAGCTCAAAATCATTGCAGAAATAGTAAATGAATCATAATGAAAAAAAAAAAAAGGAAAAAAAAACATTTATATGTAACAAAGGGCCAGGAAAAAATAGACCAAAAGTTAATTTGAAACTAAATAATTTAATCATAATGAATGGGTGGGTGAAATAACAAATTATTAGCACAATCAATAATTTCATCTAAAAATGACAATAATGAGACAACATACTAAAATTTATAGGATGCATCCAAAGCTCTTCTTAGGGAAAGTTTTCTATCTCTAGAGCTTACTGGCATAAAATAGAGAAAATGAAAATTGATGAATAGGCATGCAGATGAAACAAATAGAATAAGAACAAATTATAAGCCCTCAATAATTCTGAAAATAAAAGGGAAAATAATAAAATTTGAAATATTTTCTATAAGGAAACCATCGAATTATAACCCCCCTACAAAATAGATAAATCTTTAGTTAATCTCATTAGAAAAAGAAGAAAACCAAATTGCTAGTAACAAAATAAAAAGGGCAAATTTTCCAACCTAAATGTTATGGAATTTTATTGTTCTATAAGAAAGGATAAGAAGCATAATGTCACAGAGCCCTAGAAAGACTTATATGAACAGGTGCTAAGTGAAGTGAACAGAAGTAGGATATCTTTGTATATGGCATCAAGAAGATTTCTGATAGACATGGCTCTTTTCAACAATGAGGTAATTCAGGCCAGTTTTAAGGACCTTGTAATGAAGAGAGCTATCTATATCCAGAGAGAAGGCTGTTAGAACTGAATGTGGATCACAAAATTGTATTTTCCCTCTTTTTGTTGTTTTATTGAATTGTGTTTTCTTTCTCATTTTTTTTCCTTTTCAATTTGATTTTTCTTGTACTACATGATAATTATGGAAATATGTTAAGAAGAATTGTGCATGTTTAACATGTATTGAATTATCTGCCATCTAGGGGAAGGGGAAGGAGGGAATGGAGGGAAAATCTGGAAACAAGGTTTTCCAAGATTGAATGTTGAAAATTTACTATGCTCATATTTTTAAAATAAAAAGCTTTAATAAAAAATAAATAATAATAGATAAATTCAATATGATGTAGACATAAATGCTGATATAATTAAATAAAATAGGATAATATAGATGAGTTTAACTTTCACATCTATGGAGATAGGAAACATGTATTAACAAGTAAGAGATAAAGAGCATTACTATAAATAAAATGAATAATTGTAATTACATTAATTTAAAAATGTTTTGTATGCACAAAATCAGTCCAATCAAAATAGCATGTGGAAAAATTACAGCAAGTGTCTTTAATAAAGTCTCATTTCTCTAATTTACAGAGAAATAATTTAAATTTATGAGTATATTTTATTCACCATTCAATAATCAAAAATATAATCAAGTACTTTTTAGAGAAATCACAGCTGTCTAAAGGAATGTAGGATAAAAATTCTCTAATCCATTATACTTTAGAGAAAAGCAAATTAAAAGAACTTTGAGGCAATATCTCATACCTATCAAATTTGTTAATAAGAGAGATGTGGGAAAATTAGAAATGCATTGTTGATGGAGTTTTGACCTGAAACAACCCTTCCATGAAAAAAAATACAATTATGCTCAAAAGGCAACCAAACTGTGCATACCCTTAATCCAACAATACACTTATTAGATATGTATCTCAAAGAAATCATAAATAAGGAAAAAAAGAAACTATATATGCAAAAATATGTATAGCAGATCTTTTTGTAGTGACAAAATATTGGAAACTGAGGGGACTCTTTTCAATTGGGGATTGGCTGAACAACTTGTAAAATAGGAATGTAAAGGAATATTATTGTGAAGTAAGAAATATGGATTAGCATATATCAGAAATGTCTTAAAAGACCTACACAAACTGATGCAAAGTAAAATGAACAGAACTAGAAGAACATTGTACATTGTAAGAACATTAGTGTATGATTATAATCTGTTAATGATTTAGCTGTTCTTAGCAAAACAATAACCCAAAAGTCTTATGAAAAAAAAATTCTATCCATCTCTGGAGAAAGATAAGATAGATTGTGATTGCAAATCAAGCTTAGTATTTTTCATTTTCTATATATATTTATTTTCATTTTTTGTTCTGACTGTACAAGTGTAATCTATATCAAATTGCTTGCAATTTAAAGTAGGGATTAGAGGAGGAAGTGAAGGATAGAATTTTTTTTTTTTTTTTTTGGCAATTGGGGTTAAGTGACTTGCCCAGGGTCACACAGCAAGGAAGTGTTAAGTGTCTGAGACCAGATTTGAACTCTGGTCCTCCTGACTTCAGGGACTTCCACTGCACTACCTGGCTGCCCCTGTGAAGGATAGAATTTGGTACTCATGTAGTAGAAAAAATCCAGGCTGGTAGAATCTCCTCACTGGGAGTATTTGAAATATGCAACTAATAATTCTTCTTTGATAGATGTTTTTGACATGATTGACTTCTTTCTCTGTGCCTTTTCATACTACTATATGGACTTGATTTCACCAATAGAATATGAGTTCCTTGAAAGTAGAGAGAGTTTAAGTTTTGTATTTACTTTGCTAAACAAAGTTGCTAACAAATAGTTAATATTACTAGATTGATGGATCTAGTATATGCCTAGAATGTACTTAATTTTTACATTTTAGTTTTTGAAACTCTAGTTAGCATCAAATCCCAGTTCAACTGCTACCACTACCTAAATGCTGGCTTTCTGGATGCCCTTCTCATCCCAAGCTTTTAATGTCTCCTTCCAAGTTGCTTTACATATTTTCATTTTGTACATACTTAAGTATGTGTATGATATTTCCCTGGTATTATTCAAACTTCTTAATGACTGGGACTATCTCAATTTTATTTTTCAGACCCAGTATGGACTATAGGACAAAACATTTATGTGCTAGCAAAATATATATATTAATTGGTTAGTTTATTGAATAGCATTTTGAGTCTTAATCTGAAGAGATATTTGCTTATTTCTATCTCATTCCAACTTGGAAAAGTGGAATTATGAAGAAATAACAATTCTCCCTTGTTCTGGCTGCAATCTCCAGGACCAAGAGGAAGAATGTGAAATTCTCTTCCATATGATACTTTTTCACAAATTGAAAAGAAAGTTCTTATCTATGTAAGAGACTAGGTGGCTTCTTGAAAGCTGGGATAGGGTGCTAGTCTTGAAGTCAAGACTCTTCTTCCTCATTTCAAATATGGCCTCATATTATGTGTTGCATACCCTGAACAAGTCATTTAACTCTGTTTCCCTCAGTTTCCATATATGTAAAATGAACTGAATAAAGAAATGTCAAAACAAGCTATTATCTTTGCCAAGAAAACTTCAAATGGGATCAAGAAATGATGGAAAATATTGAATTGAATAAACCATTATAATATAAACCATCCACTATCAAACACACACACACACACACACACACACACACACACACATACACACATGCACATACACACACATTTTCTCTTCTCCAGGCTACACCACTTATCATCATATGACATTAATTTTAGTCTTCACAAAATTATGCAAAACTTACTCAATATGTGCTCTGTAAGAAATGAGCAGCAGGAGGAATACAGAAAGGCCTGAAGAGACTGATGCTGAGTGAAATGAGCGGAACCAGAAGATCACTATACACTTCAACAACAATACTGTATGAGGATGTATTCTGATGGAAGTGGAAATCTTCAACATAAAGAAAAGCCAACTCACTTCCAGTTGATCAATGATGGACAGAGGTAGCTACACCCAGAGAAGAAACACTGGGAAGTGAATGTAAATTGTTAGCACTAATGTCTGTCTGCCCAGGTTACATGTACCTTCGGAATCTAATGCTTATTGTGCAACAAGAAAATGATATTCACACGCATGTATTGTATCTAGGTTATATTGTAACACATGTAAAATGTATGGGATTGCCTGTCATTATATATATATATATATATATATATAAAAAAAAAAACTTACTCAATATGAACTTATTTTACAACATTTCCCCTAAGATCTAATATCCAGAGATGAATATGATATTTCAAAAGATGTTTGACTGAGGTAGATTATAGAATTATTATTATATCCTTCATTCTTGACATTGCATTTATTCAATGATCACAATATTTTTTGGATTTCAATATTGTGCTTTTAATTAAAATTGAATTTGTAGTCCACTAAATCTTCAAGATATATGTTTTTTTCCTCATCAAAAATCTCCTTGCTACTTACTCACCCTTCATTTTGTCATTATGTAATGAGGAATTTGTATCTTGACACTTTCCTCTAAATGTTATAAATTTTCCATCTTTATCTTCATCTTACTTAGTTATTCCCAGTTTTCAAACCACTATGTCATGCTGCATTTCAATTTTATAATGCCATCATTATAAACATCATTGAAAGCATAGGTGAGGCATACACAGAATAAGTCTAAGGTACAACAAGTGCTCAAGCTGAGAAATAATATGGTATCTACACAAAATCAAAGCGTCCAGTTTAAAGTAGACTCTCCATGGATATTCTGAAAATTATAGCTAAGACTCTAATAGTTTGAGAAGACTGGAAGCCATCAATTTATTTATTGTTTGAGGGAGAAAACTGCAATAATATTACAATCCTAACAAAGTAACAAACTGATTTCATTTTAATGAAAACATTATAGTATTGTATTCTCTCTTGTTAGGATTCTTACAAGGTGCTAAGTCACTGGAATGGACTATCTAATTATCTAATTTAGCATGGTACTTAACAATTCTCTAGTTCAGTAGTGTATTTACTAGAATTCCATGAGATTCACACCTTTAAGAGAGCATACTTTTAAGGAGCTCCCACAACCCCAGGGAGTACCCATAAAAAGCCCATTCTCTGGGAGGATATAAAAAGCCAGGATTGAGTCAAGGGGAGGACTTCAGGGAAGCTCAAGGAGATTCAGAGCCAGGATTCAGTAGATTCATAAGTCCAGGAGATTCACAAGTCTAAAGGAAAAGCCTGCTCATAGACTTCTGGGAGATTCAGAACTAGGATTGACTTCCGGGAGATTCACAACACAGAAGCCTGCAATCCCACACTCTTGGAAGCAGTCAAGATTTCATTCCCATTTCTAAGTTCATGCTAGCTGGTGATATTCTGACAAGAGCTCTCGAAAACCAAGAAGAGAGATATGGCTCTACTAAAGCTAAGCAGACCCCAGGAAAAGATTCAGGATTCAGGACACAATAAATGATCTGGACTTTAACTCCTGGCTGCATCTTGGGGATTATTTAATTGAACTGAAACTAAGGCTGTCTTCCAGAAGCTCCCCAAGAAACCTCCTCCCAGAGAATGATTATAATCTACATAAAAACAGAATATTACACTTTCCTTCCAAAGCTACTGATTCTCAGGGCCATATATACTGATCTTCCCTGGATAGACATGAAAACAACCTGATGTTAAGGTGCCAAACAATATTTCTTTATTGGCAATTTCAGCAGGGATTAACAGGAAGCAAAATCAAATGTATATATAGCTCTGCTTCTCTCTTTCTGCTTCCCTGAGTCTCTCTACAGCTCTACCTCTCTCTGCTTCTCTCAAAATCCTTTTTCTGCCTATGGACTCAAAGCTGGTTATTTATATTTACTCTCCTCTGGGATTACTCTGTGCCTAGCCTATTTAGCACAGTATAGGTGGATCCGCAGAAGGGAGACACCTGAAGTTAGTGCTCTGTCCTAAGAAAAGTTCTGTATACCTGTAAGACACAACCTTCTGCTTCAGAGTCCAATCCCCTTTTTACCTCCTGGGTCCACTTTACAAGGTGACATGACAATTCTCAGAAGGAAAATCCTAAACATATTCTAACATATTCCCCTTTCTGTTTAGCAGGGACCACTCATAAAACCAGCTTTGATATTAAAAGTGTAAACATATATAAAACATAGGCTTAAAGTAGAAAAGGTATAACAATGCAATAGAGGGGGTGAGAAGGGAAGTATGTTTGATCAGGTATTGATAACAGAGCTAGAGAAGAATTTCCCCAGGTTTTCAATAAGGGGCTACTTCAAGCAGTTAAACCCAGATTCATCCATGACAAAAGGATGGAGGTCTCATTTTCTGGAACTACTTCATGTTATGGGCCAGAACTCTGAAACAAGGATTCTTAGAAGGTAGTATTGATAGAATTGATAATACAATGATTATCTAGTTTGTCATGGTCTTAATAGTTCTCTAAATTCAGTATGATTGGTTTAATCTTACAATAAATAATGGTTTCCTAGTGATATAATGATTGGCTTATACTCAGTGCAGATCATATAAGCTGGGAGCCTCAGCCAGACAGGGCAGAGAAGACAAAAGGCTGGAGGTTGAAGAACAAACCCTTGGACTCAGACTCACTTCATCTCACACCATTGTAGTGGCTTATTCTCCTGCATTTTCTCCACAGAAACCAAGTCCCCTCTGAAGGCCAGGAGAAAGCTAGCTGAGCATCAGGTGAAGGAGATAATAAAGACTTTTGGATTTTATTACCTGGCTATTCTTGTGATGATTACTTGATTAAAAAGAAGGCTGCCCCAGAAACCTCCAGAAAACATCACAAGGGGCACATAACTGGCCCTACCCAATGGGTTCTGGACTGAAGAGGGGGATATGAGTGACTTGTAGGCAGCAGCAGCACCATTGGGTACCAAACATCAAGATTAGATCTAAGGTGTTTTCAGGTTGACCAAGCAATTGGTATTTCTGGGATCCTTCTGAAATCCAGTGGCCTTCCCCATCAAGACCTGCAAGACATAAATATCCCGGCCTTCTCCAAAGTAATAAGGTTGGACTTTGCCAATGTCCTTCCTTGTCCTTCCAAAGGACCTTTTGAATATTCTCTGGTGCTTGAAGCCCTGTTTTCATAGGATCTAGTTTACTATCCTGTAAACCTTTTTCCACATCCATCCATCTGCCTCTCTAACTTATACACTACAGCTGTGTCACTTGCATGACCACAGGCAAACTTACACTCTGACCCATTATGCATTCATGTCTTCCTGCCTCTCAGTGAGGCTGTTGAACCTTCCCTTATGGAGTCAGCTATTCTCACTTGTAAAGGCTCCCTTAGAGATTACTGATTGTCAGCATGCCTAATCCCAGGTCTTTGAACATTTCTGGTCACTGCCTCATCAGGCAGTGGTTCTTGTTCAACAGAGCACCCAGACACAGGAGCTTGAGAGCTCAAGTTTGAAAGACACTGGAGCCAGCATTCTCACATCTTTTTATCATGTCCTCAAAATTTGTGTCCTTATATAAGGAGGACATGGCTTTCTGGCAATAGGCGTTAGTGTTCTCTCTAGCTAATTTCCAATAAAAAGACTAGGTGCTTCTTTTTTACCTACTAACTTCTCAACAGCCACTTGTAGGCAGCCACAAAATCAGGGAAAGATTATACTACTGGAGACTAGAAGAGCCAGCAATTCTGTAACACATAGAGATTTCAGTCTTGTAAGTGTTAACTGCCTCTTTCAATTCCTTAATTTTTTTTCCCATTCTCATGGGGCCTATGTGCTTTCCTAGGGACTATCAAACACACCAAATCCTTGCTTCTTGGTTTCCTTCCTTTGCTGCTTTCTGCAACATAAATCCTAATTCGGTCTGTAAATCTACTTCCTCCTTCTTTCCCCACTGCCTCTTCCTGTGATGTCACATCTACTTTTGGCTTGCTTTATCATTTTGGGGTCTCCTCTCTCTTCCATGATCAGACCAGTTGAACCCATGAGGTTCCTGGCCAATCCTGTCCCTGTTCAGGCATTATTTGTTACCTCCCATTCCAAGGCTACTTAGTTCCAAGGCCATACATACCAATCTTCCCCGGATATATATGAAGATGAGCCGATATTAATGTGGCAAACAATCTTTCTTTATTGGAAATCTCAGCAGTACTTAGCAGGAAGCAAGAGCAAGTATATGTATGGCTCTGCATCTCTCTTTCTGCTTCCCTGAATCTCTCTATGTCTTTGCCTCTCTCCTTCTTTCTGCTTCTTTTTTCTGCCTATGAACTCAACGCTGATTATTTATATTTACTCTTCTCTGGGACTACCCTATGTCTAGCCCACTCAGTCCTGTTAGGTGAATCCACAGAAGGGAAACACCTGGAATTAGTGCTGCGTCTAAGCAAAGATCTTAATACCTATAAGACACAATCTCCTGCCTCAGAAACCAAGCTCCTTTTTGCCTCCTGGGTCCATGCTACCAGCCAACGTGGCATACATGGCAATTCTTAGAAGGGAATTCCAAACATATCCTGACATAATACTGTTCCTAATTGGGAGACTTTGTAATCCATAATTTAAGAGGGATATAGAAAACATGAATTATATGAAAATCCTGGAAGGTTTAGAAATAAAATGGATGAGCAATATTACTCTTTACAAAAATAATTTATTTTGTTTAAAGCTGCAGGAAAAAATAATCAATAATTATAGTGACTGCTGTAAATACTTATTAAGATTGTGTTTGCTTAGGACCTATTCAAACAGATACTGGGATATCAGAAACTCATGGAAGCCTGAAACAATCTCAGTTTGGATCATAAGAAATTACCAATTGATTGATTGTGGCTGTCATTTAAATGTTATCTCCTGGAACCCCAAATGAACTAAACCAAGAGACCTGTTCTTCAGAATAAACCAAGAGCAGGAAATCACAGCACCCAGACCAAGGTAACTGGAGATAAAACTTTGCTCTGAATCATATTTTGAAAGGAAAGAAGGAAAGGATGAAGGAAGAGAAAAAATAAGGGACAGAAGGGAGCAATAAAGCAATGAAGGAAGGAATACTTCCTTCTACTATTTGTTATGGTATCATTGCACTATTACTATTATATTTGCTAATTCTGCATGCATTGAAGTTGGACAATATTATTCTAGAATATCACCACAAGTAATTTCTTTGAGATTCAGTTTGACAAGGGCAAATTATAGGAAGATTATTTGATTTCATTGTTATTATTCTGAACATCACCTCAGTACTAACAAATTATACTATTCATTCATATTGAATGGTGCCATGCAGAATTGGAAATAAATGATATAAGTAAACAACCACAACAAAAATTCTAGCATTTTTATAAGAAATTTTATCTCACCATCACATACCTGATCTTTACCTGACCAGTCATCTATAAGATTTGACCTTATGGAGATTAAATAAGATTTGTTTATATTAAAACTAACAAATTTCAAGGGAACTAATGAAAAAAAAACTCAAATAAAGGTGCCCTAGCTGTACCAGATCTAAAATTATATTATAAAACAGCGGTTACCGAAACCATTTGGTATTGGCTAAGAAATAGACTAGTTGATCAGTGGCATAGGTTAAATTCAAATGACAAAATAGTCAATAACTTTAATAATTTAGTGTTTGACAAACCCAAAAACCCAAGCTTTTGGAATAAGAACTCACTGTTTGACAAAAACTGCTGGGAAAATTGGAAATTAATATGGCAGAAAATAGACATTGACCCACACTTAATACCATACACCAAGATAAGGTCAAAATGGGTTCATGATTTAGGCATAAAGAATGAGATTATAAATAAATTAGAAGAACATAGGATACTTTACCTCTCAGACCTGTGGAAGAGGGAGGAATTCATGGCCAAAGAAGAACTGGAAATCATTATTTCTCACAAAATAAAAAAAAAAATTGATTATAACAAATAGAAAAGTTTTTGTATAAACAAAACTAATGCAGACAAGATTAGAAGGGAATCAATAAACTGGGAAGACATTTTTACAGTCAAAGGTTCTGATAAAGGCCTAATTTCCAAAATATATAGAGAATTGACTCTAATTTATAAGAAATCAAGCCATTCTCCAATTGATAAATGGTCAAAGGATATGAACAGACAATCTTCAGATGAAGAAATTGAAATTATTTCTAGCCATATGAAAAGATGCTCCAAGTCATTACTAATAAGAGAAATGCAAATAAAGGCAACTCTGTGATACCACTACACATTTGTCAGATTGACTAGAATGACAGGGCAAGATAATGCAGAATGTTGGAGGGGATGTGGGAAAACTGGAATACTGATACAGTGTTGGTGGAATTGTGAATAAATACATCCAGCCATTCTGAAGAGCTATTTGGAACTATCCTCAAAAAGTTATCAGACTGTGTATACCCATTGATTCAGCAATATTATATCCCAAAGAGATCTTAAAGAAGAGAAAGGGATCTCTATATGCAAGAATGTTTGTGGCAGCCCTCTTTGTAGTGGCCAGAAACTGGAAACTGAGTGGATGGATGCCCATCAATTGGAGAATGGCTGAATAAACTGTGGTATATGAATATTATGGGATATTATTCTGTAAGTAATGACCAACAGGATGATTTCAGAAAGGCCTGGAGAAACTTACATGAACTGATGCTGAATGAAATTAGCAGAACCAGGAGATCATTATATACTTCAACAACAATACTATATATGATGATCAATTCTGATGGACCTAGCCCTCTTCAACAATGAGATCAACCAAATCAGTTCCAATAGAGCAGTAATGAATTGAACCAGCTACACCCAGCAAAATAACTCTGGGAAATGAGTATGAACCATTTTATAGAATTTCCAATCCTTCTATTTTTGTCCACTTGCATTTTTTATTTTCTTCACAGGTTAATTGTACACTGTTTCCAAGTCCGATTCATTTTGTACAGTAAAATAACTATGGCCATGTATAAATATATTGTATTTAACTTATAATTTAACATATTTAACATATATTGGTCAACCTGTCATCTGGGGGAAAGGGTGGGAGAAAGGAGGGGAAAAATTGGAACAAAATGTTTTGCAATTGTCAATGCTGAAAAATTACCCATGCATATATCTTGTAAATAAAAATAATAAAAAAAAAGAACTAATAGTTGAAACTGATATTAGAATAAAACTATGTATTCATTCTGAGCTTCTTCTACTAAGAAAATAGAGTTAGTTTTTTGTGGGGAATCTGCCTTTGACTAGTTATATAACCATGAATGAGTGACTTAATTATCCTCATCATCTTTCCTCATTTATAAATAAGCGAATTAGATTTGATTGTCTCCAAGATCTATATCTACTTCAAAATTCATTACTCAAAAATAACCCTGAAGTTCAAATCAGTAGTCCTTAGAAGAGTTCCAGACCGAATTTTTATTGTTTTATGGATCTTAAGAAACTCACATAAAAATCCTTCTGCTTTAGTTTGTCATCCATAGTATGGTGCTAGCCTTGAATGCACTATCCAATCCAAAAGGCATTTAAGAGAAAATTTTATAAACAGCATACCTCTAAAAATTATAATCAGGGAGGTATAGTTGTGATGTGTGTTTTGAAGAAATTGGATGATCTGGTAAAATTCTGCCATTCTTCTGCCATTCTGCTATTTCTTAACTTCTGCCATTTATTAACTTTTAACATTGATTAAATGACTGAATATCAGTTTCCTTATCTCTATCTTAGGAAATATAATACATCTACCTCAAATGAGTTTCAGTAAATTTCATTGACATACTATATTATGTGTATAAAATTTAAGTAAAAATTACTTTACTGTGGTATTTGATCTATATTTTCTAGGGCAACCTCAGTTCCAAGAATTTTATGTTTACTGCTATCCCCATAAACTATGAACATATATTAATAATGTAATAAATTGGAAATAACTGAATAGAATAAATATGCATAATTAAAAATAATAAGCTATAAAAGATTGAAGATAACAATAGATGGATGACAGAATGATAAAACATTGTTAATCCTCAAGTGTCTCCATATTCACTACCATGTTCTGTCTATATTGTTCACTGATTAGAATTGCATGTACTAAGAGATGCCCCAAGAATGTGGTTTGGGAAAAGAGACAGTTATAACTTCTCTCAAACTTGAACTTAATGGTAGTTCCTACTCCATATTTCAGCTTTATAATTCTTTAATCATAACTATAAGAAACATTGTAGTGTGATTTTTAACATAGAAGTTTTATAAATTTGTCAGAAACAATAATTTTATTTAGTTATTTAAAATGGTCATAATATTACTCTGCTACATTTAGGATGAGGAAGAAAAAACAATAGAGAGCCTGAAAAAAACAAACAAACAAAAAAACCCAAAAAACAATCAAACAAACAAAAAGAAGAGTGAAAGTAAGGAAGGAGTAAATCTAAATGATTCATTTCAGGAAAGAAGGAATAATTATATTAATGATATTTAAATATTAATTACAATAATTATAATACTCATGGCTTACATGTGCCACTTTAAGTTTTGCAAATCATTTTACACACCTTATATTCTTTGAACCTTAAGAAGTGGTATTAAATGCAGCAATATATTTATTTTAGAAATGAAAAATTTGAGACTTAGAATAATAAACTGATATGCTCCTAATTACTTCAGCTACAAAGTATCTGGAGTTAACTGAGTAAGAGGCAACTGGTGAAAACACAGAATTTTGTTTGTTCTGTTTGGTTTTTTCTATATGTTCATATTACTGTCTACTATATCAATTTGCCTATCTGGAAAATCTGGAAGATGAAGAAGAGGAGGAAGATGAAGAAGAGAAGGATGAGAAAAGAGAAGAGGGAGGAGGAGGAGGAAGAAGAGGAAAAAGAAAAAGAAGAAAAAAAAAAGAAGAGGAAGAGGAAGAAGAAGAGGAAGGAGAAGGAGGAGGAGAAATAAAAAATGGTAGTTATATTCACCAAGGACTCAAAGAGATCCATTTTTAGCTCAGGGATGATTTTACATAGTGGTATTTCCATTTCTGGATCTTTTGCTTCTCCAGTTAAAATTACCTTAAGCCTGAATGATGTCAAGTGACATTAGGTGTTACTAAGCCATGATGAAGAGTAATGCAGAAGAAATTCAGTCTAAGAGCCTTTTTACTACCTTCATGAGTACTCCAAGACGACCTGTGCTTCATCACTGAACTGCAAACCCATCTGGCAAGAGAAGAAAAGACTCTGGAGAGAGTTCCTAGAAAACTATGAGCTTGTGATGACATGAGATAAGATAGCTTGACTGTCCTGAATCTCCAGTAGTTACTTGACTAAGCAGAAACAAAGGTTCATTTTAATGCTAATGAACAAATTCCTATTATCTAATGACCTCAGAAAGTTCTAAAAGAAAGTATTCAAGTTACTGAAATTATGACCCCTATCTGATCAACACTGAGGTGACCCTAACTTCTGAAATAGCATTCTGTTACTAAAATGAGATTATAATGAAAGAATAGTATTTTTGGTCAAAACTCCATTTGGGAAAGTTCCCATGTTCAATATCTTTGAACAATCTTTATAAACTCTACCTAGATCTGTTTTTATTCTGCCCTGATCTGAAGGACTTTAAAGTTTTTTTTTTTGTTTGTTTGTTTGTTTGTTTGTTTGTTTGTTTTTGTTTTGTTTTGTTTTTTTAAACACTGGAAAGCATTGTTCTTTTTGGCAATCTGTAGTTTTTCTACTACCCCAAATGAAATGAGAAGTGATTTTATTAAATATGCATATATTTCCATAGACATATGCAGAGTCATCTCTTTGTGCTTTGTTGCATTGCATAAACAGGTAGCCCCTGTGTAGTACTTAAATATAATTAGAAAAAATACAGATAACAATCTGAGTCTTAAAAAATTCATTCTAAATTCAATAGTTGACCAAAAAAATAAAATGTCAATCATGTTTGCAAGCTGTAGACTATAATTCCAATCAAAAGAAATTGCTATTTTACAATTGGATTTTGAGAGAGGGGTAGATCAATGTTATTGACTTAACAGATGCATTCATTATTTATTTTAAACTTTGTTTATTACAAAAGTTTCATATATAGACTAATTATTTAGATGGGGATTTGCCACTGTTTAAAGTAATACTTGGGAAATGGAATCTTTGCCCTGAGGCTGCAAAGTTGATCTTTGTCAGGAAACTGATGGGATGGGAAGCAGATAGTGTGTAAAGAAATATCTTTTTTAGTAAATGCTGCAAACTTGACCATGAAAGGAAGAGACTATAGCCATTATTTTCCATTTGAGTGTAATTAAATACAAATTTAAAAAGACTGCTTTGTTTGATGTTCTGCATTCTCTCTTCACAGAAAATGTATGCATAAATGACAGCTGTCAGAGGGCTAGACTTCCTGACACCATCAGTTTGAAGATTTATAATTGTATATTTCCTGAAGAAATAGTGCAGGCACTGTGACAGTCCCTTTGCTACCAGGTGGATCTTGTGCCCAATGGCAGCGGCAACTGAACCCCAGACAGGGCATTGAAAAAAGGAAGTCAGACAAACAGTGACTCTGAACAGAGGTCATGAGAACAACAAGCTTTCCTTTCATTCACAAAAGTGACTTTTAAGACTCCTAAAGCAAGGCCAGGAATATTCCCACAAAAATGAGATCAGAGGTCTGGTATGTCACCTAAGAATAATCACTCAAAAAAAAAAATGTGATAGGAACTCTCTCATCAGGAAAACTCTTCTATTATTGGAAATTTACACAAGTGATGCCTCTGAGACAAACTTTGTAGTTGTTTTTATTTTTTAGTCAAGGAATGTATAGAGAAGTGATCAATCACAAGCTTTAGCAAAAGCCTACTAAGTGCCATGTACTTAATCAGGCACTGGTGATATGAAGACAATAACACAGCAGTTTCTGCACCCATGAGCTTATGATGATTGAGCCTACTACAATCATTCACTCAATCCACTTGTATTTATTTATTTAAATTTTCTTTTCTTTTCTTTTTTTTTTTTTTTCCTAAACATTTCCACATTTACCATTTGGAATTAACCTGAATTACTTCATTGTTGAAAAGAGCTAACTCCATCTGAACTAATCATCACATAATCTTATTGTTGCTGTATACACTGGTCTCTTGGCTTTGTTTACTTCACTCAGAATCAATTCATGTAAGTGTCTTCAGACCTTTCTGAAATAATCATATGGATTGCTTTTTTAAAAAAGCTTTTTATTTTCAAAACATATGATGGATAATTTTTCCACACTGACCCTTGCATAGCCTTGTGTCTCAGATTTTTCCCTCCTTTCCCTCACTACCTCCCCCAGATGCCAAGCGATTCAATATATTTTATACATGTTAAAATATATGTTAAATCCAATATGTGTAAACATATTTATACAATTCTCTTGCTTCTTATAGAACAATATTATAGCATATCATTCATGTACTATCACTTATTCAACTTTTTCCCAACTGATGGACATTCACTCTGTTTCCAGTTCCTTTGCATTTCTTTTATCAACAGCTTTTTTTTTTATTTTCAAAGTATATTCAAAGATAGTTTTTAGCATTCACCCTTGCAAAACCTTGTGTTCCAAATTTTTTCTGCCTCCTTTCCCCACCTTCTCCCCTAAACAGCAAATAATCCAATATATACTAAACATGTGCAATTCTTCTATACATATTTCCACATTTATGATGCTGAATAAGAAAAATCAGATTAAACAGAGAAAAAATGAGAAGGAAAACAAAAAAGCAAGCAAACAACAAAAAAGTGAAAATATTATTTGTGATCCACATTCTTGTGATCCACATTCAATCCTCTTTCTGGATGCAGATAGCTCTTTCCTTCACACATCTATTGGAATTGGCCTGAATCACCTCTTTGTTGAAAAGATGCACAACCATCAGAATAGATTATCACAAAAGCTTCCACAAGTGTTTAGAAAGAGATTATTATATGTCAAGTAAGAGGAAACATTATGGAGTAGATAAAGAAGTGGCCTCTAAATCAGGAAAAACTGCTTTTAATTTCATCCTCAGATAAATTCTGAACATTTTGCTAGACACAAAAGAACTTTTCTGGTCTTGACACACCTCCTTCAACTTCCAATCCCTTCCCTCTAAGAGGATGTCCCCTTTAAACCATATATCTTGTATATACAAAATTATTTGCATATTTTATCTTTTCATTAGAATATCAATTTCTTGAGGGTAAGAACAGTTTCTGTGCTTCTTTTTATCCTTACTTCTTGGAATATTAATTGGCTCATACTAGGTACTTGTTGACTGACAGTGTTCTAGGTAAATATCTAAGACTCAGTTTTTGAAATTTTTGAGAAATTAGAGTGAGTTTCTTCACTGGAGAATTAATTTTTCTAGACATATATGTGTAGAGTATGTCGCTATTCACCTTTACTTTCACCTTCCCTGATTGTTTCAAGGTGGAAAGCAAATGTCATCAGTTCAGGAAGTTACTTTATCCATTTGCAAATGCCTTCACTTCTAAGAGTGCCTTCTATCTACTCTTTATTTAAGTGAAAAAATATGCTGCAATATGCATTAGAAATCCATCACTCTTATATGTAGTTATGGATATCATCTTCCTTAGTGGGTCTTTTATACTTGTCTAGAATCATTGTGTTGCTAAAAAGAGCTGAGTCAATCATATTTGATCATTAGACAATGTTGCTGATGCTGTGGACAGTATTTTCCTGATTTTGCTGATTTCACTTTGTATCACTTATAAATCTTCCCGGGTTTTTTCCCCTTAAATCTATTTGTTCATCATTTCTTACTGCACAATTATATTGTATAACATTGATATGCCACAAGTTGCAGCCATTCCTCTTTTGAGTACATCCCTCAGTTTCCAATATGTTGGCACCATGGAAAGGGCTTTTATAAATATTGTTTCAAGCTGTAAATCTTTTCACTTTCATATAATTTCTTTGACATATAGATCTAGTAGTGATATTGCTGGGGAAAAGGGTATTTATAAGTTAGATACCCTTTGGGCATAGTTCTGAATTGCTCTCCAGAATGGAGAATGCACCAAATTTCCCATATCCTTTCCAGTATTTGTCACTTTCAATTTTTTGTCATATTGTCCAATCTTATAGGTATAAGGTTGTAGCTCAAAGTTGTTTTAACTTGTATTTCTCAAATTGAAAGTGATTTAGAACACTTTTCACATACCTATGGATAGCTTTGATGTCTTCTTCTGAAAATGACCTATTCATATTCTTTGACTATTTGTCAATTGGGAAAAAGCTTTAGCTCTTATAAATTTGACTTAACTCTTATGTATTTAAAACATAAGGCCTCTAACAGAGATCTATAAATATTGTTTCCTAGCTTTCTGCTTTCCCTCTATTCTTAGTTGTATTGACATTGTACAAAAGCTTTGTAATTTAATATAATCAAAATTATCTATTTTTTTCATTTTGTAATGCTCTCTATCTCTTGATAAATGGTGAATTTTTCTCCTCATAGATCTAACAGGTAGACTATAGACTGTTCTTTGCCTTTTTAACTTATTTATGGTGTCTAATATTCTCTTTTTATCTCCTTGGATAATTTTCTTTTAAACTTTTTTGGTTGGATTTATCAACTTCTGAGACAGACACAGTTAAGGTCTGCCACTTGTCTAGTTTTCCTGTCTATGTCTTTCTGTGATTTACTTAACTGCTCTTATAAGAATCTGGATACTACATCAATTGGGACATAGAAATTTAGTACTAATTTTATTCCATTGTACATAATATCTTTTATTGAGATATAATTTTGTTACTTTTGTCATTTAAGTAGTTTATTTTTGTTTTTATGTTATCTGAGATCAGTATTGTTACTGTTGCTTATTTTTTTTTAAACTTCCGCTGAGGCTTAATAGATTCTGCTTTAGCCTTTTATCTGTACTCTCTCAATGTGTGTGTATATCTTTGATTCAAGTGTGTTTCTTTTAAGCAATATATTGTAAGTTTCTAATTTTGGATTCACTTTGCTATCCACTTTCACTTCTATATGGGAGAGTTCCTTCCATTCACATTCACAGTTGTGATTACTAAGTGTATATTTCCCTTCATCCCATTCTTTCTCTTGTCCACTCTCTCCTTTTAACCTTTTCCCTCTCCACCTTATATCCACAATTTCAGTCCATGTATTCCTTTTAGCTATACTATTAGTGATATAATTATTAAGAATTATAAGTTTCTTCTTCCATATATGAATTGAACTATTTATCTCTATTGAATACCTTGTGCTTTCTTTTCCCTTTTTATTTGTTTATACTTCTCTTGAGTCTTGATATTGGAGGCCAAATATTTTATTAGTTGTTGTCTTTTCCTAATAAAAGCTTGAAATCTTTCTATTTCATCAGTTATTTTTCCCTTGAAGAATTATGCTTAATTTCACTTGGTAAGAGATCCTTGATTGTAGTCCTAACTCCTTTGCCTTTTGGGATATCATGTTCCTTGACCTATAATCTTTTTTAAATGTTGCAGTTTCTAGGTCTTGTGTGCTCCTGATTGTGACATTCTGATGTCTGAATTGTTCTCTCTAGCCACTTTTTTTGACCTGATAATTCTGACATTTAGCTATAATGTTCCTTGGAGGTTTTATTTTTGGTTCTCATTCCCAAGTTGGTCAGTGGATTCCTTCAGTGTCCATAGTGTCCTTTGATTTCAGGTTAGCAATTTCCTTGATACTTTCTTAAAATGCTATCAAGATCCTCCTTTTGACAATGGCTTTCATTCTCTTCTTTCTTTCATTCTTTTGAATTTTTTTGATTCTTGATGTCTCATAAAGTTATTAGTTTCCACTTGCCCAACTTTAACTTTTAAGGCATTGTTTCCCTCAATTATGTTTTGTATTCCCCCCCCCCCAATTTGGTTAATTGTACTCTATAAGAAGCGAATTTCTTCAATGGAGTCTTGTGTCTCCTTTTCCATTTGACCAATTCTGCTTTTAAAGCGCTTTTGACCCTTTCCTCCCATGATATTCTTATATTTCTCAATTTTTCTTGTACATCTCTTATATGAATTTTTGATTCCTTTTTGAGATGTTCCACAATTTTTTTCTTGGCTTGAGATCTGTTTTCTTTGAAGTTTTGCCCATAAGTATTTTGACGTTGTTTTCTTCTGAGTGTATGTATTTTATCTGCTACTATAATAATTTTATATGGTCAGATTCCTCTCTCATTGTCTTTTGCTCATTTTTTTTACTTAAATTTGAACTTTGATATAAAGCTGGGGGAAAAATTAAAGCTAGTCTTTCTGAGAAAACTCTGATTTCTAAAATATATAAAGACCTGTGTTTCATTTAGAAGAAAACAAGTCATTTCCAATTGATAAATGGCCAAAGTATATGAATAGACAGTTTTCAGATAATGTTAAAACCATCTACAGTCATATTTAAAAATGCTCTAAATCACTATTGATTAGAGAAATGCAAATGAAAACATATCTGAGATACCACTTCATACTCCTTAGATTGGCAAAAGTGACAGGGAAACATGATAAATGTTGAAAGAGATATGGGAAAACTGGGATAATAATGCATTGTTGGTGGTGGTGTAAAATGATCTAACCATTCTGGAGAGCAATTTGGAATTATGCCCAAAGGGCTATAAAATTGTGCATACCAGTTGACCATCAGTACCACTACTATGTCTATATCCCAAGGAAATCATAGGAAAAGGATCCACACATGCGAAAAATGTTTGTAGCAGCTCTTTTTGTGGTAGAAAAGAATTGGAAAATGAACAAATGCCCACCAATCAGGAATGACTGAATAAGTTATGGTATATGAAGATACTGGAATATTACTGTTCTATAAAAATGATGAACAAGCTGATTTTTGAAAGGTGTAGAAAGATTTACATGGACTGATGTTGAGTGAATCAAGCAGAAACACAAATATATAATACACAATAACAGTAACAATGTGCAATGATCAACTATGAAAGACTTGATTATTCTCAATTGTTCAGTGATCCAAAGCAATCCCAACAGGCTTTGAACAGAAAATTGCATTCAGGAAAAAAAAAAAAAAAAGCTATCGAAACTGAATGCAATTTCTACTTTTTTCTGTTTTTTTTTCCCTCTCCCATGTTTTTTTTTTGCTCTGTTTTTTCCTCTTCCAAAATGATTCATAAAGAAATATTTATTAAAAATAAATACATTAAAATAAATAAATAAATTTGAGCTCTGCTCCCAGGGTTGAAGGAGTAATTTTTCAGGGTTCCTATGATAATGGGTGCAGGCTATAGTTATTTACCTGGTGCTGCTCTGATGTTGCTCTGAGGCCCACAGGAAATTGTCATTTCTGGTACTGTATTGAGGGGTTGAGGTGGAGGGATGACCAATGCTGCTGGAGACTGTAAGGGTCTGATAGCTTACCTAGTGCTATAAAGGTTCGAGTTACAGTGATTGTCATGTGCTGCTATCACAGTGCCCAGGAAAATATGTCCAAAATGTGTTATCTCTAATTGACTATCATGGAAATCAAAGATATGGATCCTTTATATAAGGTACCCTATTGTGTACTGGTGATTCAAAATCAAAACTGAAATCATTCCTGCTATAAGGAGCTTTTGTTCTATCAGAATAAAAGAGTAAAAATAAATTCAGTGCTCAAGAAGCCACACCCTCAACCTAATCATCACAGCTACATCCCTGCCATAAGAATAAATCGATTTATAAGCAGAGTCATGAATTGCAAGTCAAAATTCCAAGAGATCTTAAGTTTTAACTCAGGTAGGCTATAGGACACCAAATCTTAGAGAATGATAACTAAATTTACCTTTTTCATCAAAGGCAAATACCTTCACTTTAGTACCAAAGTTGCAATAATGACTAAGTATCATAAGAAATGCTTCATCTGGTGTGCTTTTTACCTCACAAACAGGGGTTCTTCAGTTGAGGTGCATCAACTTTTTGAAAAAAAGATTTTGATAATTATTTCCCATATAATTGTGTTCCTTTGTAATACTACATATTTTATATCATGCAAATTCAACATTATTCTGAGAAGAAAAACTCTATATTACATCAGAGTGAAAAAGGGGTCCATGAAACAAAAACAAGTAAAGAAACCTTGTACTCATGAATTCTTTTTTTTTTTTTTTTTTACTTCATCTGTCTCTACTTTCTCTTTCTGGGAAGATGTCTGCAGTAAGCATGAGACTTCAGATGTATTCATGTTAAGTGAACATTTAATGCTTTTTATTTCATGCTATATTTTGTTATATTTTCCAAGGTACCAGAATTGTTAATTATGATTCTGCCTAACAAATGTGAGATAATTTACTGAATTTTTTGTATTTCTAGTTTATTTAAGGTAGTATTTAATTGAGCAGCCTCAAGTAAGGAGCATGAACTCAGCTATACTATAATGAATGTATTTCCAAGTTATTATTCATTTATACATATCTTATAAAAACCCATTATTAGTCCTTTCCTTTTAAATATACAAATTTAGTTCCATAAACTGTCAATATAAAAATGTTATATGCTTAATATATGTTAGTATCTGAATGGGGCTATCTTTAGCCTTTTCAGTCTTAGTATTTGGTGTTATATTCTTCAAGCCCCAAAATGTGAAGGCCTAGACCAGTTCTGAAATGTTATTCTTTAGAATATCTCTAAAAATAGTAATTCAATTAGTTAAGGTAGAAGGGAAAGATCTGAGATAACTTGTTTAGCTTTAAATATGCTAAATCCAGTGAAAATACCCAGAATATACATACAATATGCAGGGGGAATCACTATCATTTTAAAGTTGACTTTATGGAGTAAATGTGCAATGAAATGTGCTGTTTATCTGGAGCATTTCCTATATGTATTATGTGTCTGTCTCCAGACCTCAGAACACATAGTGACCAGTGTATCCTTAATCATTCCTATCATGATATCTAACCAATCAAGTCAATGTATAGCTCTAATAGTCAGGCTTTTGTTTATTTATTGTTTTCTTTTGTTTTGTTTTTCCTTAATATCATGTCTAAATTGGATTGTTTTTAATTTCTACCCATTGCTCCTGGTTTTATAAACAAAGCAAGGTAAAACAGTTTTTCAGATGACTCTTACAAATATTTGAAAATAGTTATTATGTCTCCTTGGAGTCTTCATTTTTTCATGGTAAATATGCTTGGCAATTTCAGTCTTCCTTACTGCAAATAGCTTTGAGAGTGGGGATGCTCACACCCCTATATAATGTCCAATTAATTAGGGAATTATTTATTCATTTAGAATTAAATACCTCAATTAAGTCAGAAGAGATGAGAGGAAAATTAGTAACCTTCCTATTTCTTTAAGTTCACAATTCTTGATGTAGCCCTAGATGGCTGCAAAATCACACTGCTGATTCATGTTGAGCTTTAAGTTATCACTCAAATCCTAGTCCCTCCCCGCCCCAGAATAACTTCTGTTTATGCTTACTTCTCTCATCATGTATTCACAAAATAGATTTTTGTACTTGTGTGGGTGGTTTTTTTTTGCATTAAATTCCTTCTTATTAGATTCTCTCTAATATTATAGGCTGCTAAAACCTTTTTTGGATTCTGACTCCATCATCCATTTTAATAACCATCCCTCTCAACTTTGTGTTGCTTATAAGTTTAATGAGAATGATGTGTTGACTTTTTTATTCAGTCATTGATAAAAATGCTAACCTACACAGTGCCAAGTACAAATTCCTGTAGTATTCCACTGGAAATCCCTACACCATGTTGATATGGAACAACTAGTAACGCATCTTTGAATGCAGTTATTTAACAAGTTCTATTTGATTCTAGTTTCACCTAAATCACATCTCCTCATCTTCACCACAGGAATAACAAGTGATATCTGTGCTAAAATCTAAATAAAATTCATCAAACTTAACTCTCACTTTTAACTATATGAATTTGAATATTCCTGAAGTAGGACTGGTTTTCAAATAGGGAATTACAATCATACATTTTTTTTTAAAAATTCACTGGATTGCCAAGATTAAAATATGTTCCAAGTTATGATTTCTATCTATGCCACTAGAATGTTAGGAAAAAAAGAAAACAAAAAAAAAAAAAAAAAGAAAAGAAAAGAAAAACAAACAATGGAAACCCAATTTGACCTGGTGAACTACAATGTAAGAAATGCATATTCTAAAATAGCTCTAAAGTTATTTGGAATTATTCACAAAGGGCTATAAAATTTGTTTATAATATTTGATCCATCACTATCATTACTTTGTCTGCATTGAAAACACATAAAATGTACAACAAGAAGACTTTTTTGTACAAAATATTTGTAGCAGCTCTTTTTTCTTGTGGATAAAAATAAAATTGGAGGGATACTCATCAACTGGGAAATGGATAAACAAGCTTCAGGATGTGATTGTAATGGGATATTATTGTTTTATAAGGAATGACTCCTGGGATGATTTCAGAAAAAAAATATCCTGGAAAGACTTACATGAAGTGATGCAAAATAAAGCGAACAGAAACAAGTGATGGTGGCAGCAATAGTATTTGATGAAGAATTGTGAATGAAAACTATTGTCAACAAAATAACAATCCAGGGCCATTCCCAAGGGTTAATAATAAAGCATATTATCTATTTCCTGAGGAAGAACTGATATTGTTTGAATCTCAATTTAAACATTCTATTTTCACTTTCTAACCATAATTTTGTTTTCAAGGTTCATGTATAAAATGACTAATATGGAAGTATTTTACATGATTGAACATAAATGATCTATATCTGTTTCCTTATCATCTCAGGGAGGGTAAGATATGGAAGGATATGGAAGGATATGGAGGAAAGGATAGAATTAGAAACTCAAAACAACAGCAAAATATGTTAAAAAATTAATATGCAATTGGAAGATATCAAATATATTTTAAAAAATAAAATAGTTCTAATTTAGAGGCTATCACAATTTTAAGAACTAATTAGCCTCTCCACTTCCTAACCAACAGAATCTTACCCTAACTTGTCATATGATTCCCTGACTTTGGTGACAGCCAATTTTGAGAATTAGAGATGATCACACAGATCATTTCTTAACTGTAACATGCTTTAATAGCATAGAGATCAGTAATGGAAAATTGCACATAAAAGAAGTACACATTTTTAACATCCACTCACCAGAATCATTGGTACAAAATTTGATTAGCCTCTGAGAAAGGAGTCTTATTTCTGACACATATCTCCTATATGACCCTGCACCAAGTCATTCAAAAACACCAAAGGGAACTTTTAATATTACATTTTAGTTCTAGAGAAAATCATGACTTTTGTCAGCAGTGGCAGTTCCTTCAACTGGAAATTTCCTGTGCAGTGAAATCAGAGATCTATCCCTATCACTATGTGGGTAATAAACCTACAGATGTAATTATTCACTTGATAAATAAATGTCTCTATTCATATAAATTGTGTTTTTTAAATTTATAATTTTAGAGTAAGTAAAACAGTCACCTTTTGATATTTCAAATAATAAATACATCAGATAAATAAAAAGATGAAGGCTAGTAGAAATCTTTGAATGTATAGAGAAGAACTCCAGTCTGTATATATTTTCACTTCTTTCTCTAGGGGAATGAATTTAGTATAAAAGGTCTACATCAATGTGCTTAAATTCTGGTATTACTTTTTAATCTACTTGTAGGGTTTGTCATGATGATGCTATCTGACACTATAATTTCTCTGATCTTATAAAGTTGGGGAAGCCTGACATCAATTGGGGAAGAAAAGTCCCTGAAAATGAAGTAGTAATAATGACTAATATTCATCAATAGCAACAATCTTTTCATCACAAGGGATTAATATTAATATTTTTTCTAAGTAACAAAACTGAGATACATTAAATGTTGTTAAAGCAATGTACTCAAGTTAGGGAGTCCTTGATTTACATATCGTCTTAGATACCTATTACTTGTGTGGCATGGGGGAAATGACTATTCTGTAATTCAGTTCCTCAACTCGAAGATGAGGGGATTAGTCTTAGTAGCCCTTAAAGTCATACTCTATGCACATCTCATAATAATTATATCTTAATAACAATATTTTGTGGATTATCTTTGTTCTACTGAATAACAGGCCAAATATCAAACTTCTGTGGCTGATTTGGCTATTTCATTGAAGGGTCAAGAGGACTCCACTGATACATATTACCATTCCAGCAAAAAGATTTTAATAGCCAGTATTTATTATGTGACTTTTTTTTTTCTCACACAAAATGAACCAAACTTCTTTGGAAGTAAACCAGTGACTTACATCCTGTTTCTTTTGTCACTCTAATATACCAAAGGAGAAATATCTTTGAGAACAATTTTGTCTTTAGTAGACCAATAAATTTACCTACACATAGCACCACATTGAACATAAAACCTTGTAAATGGAGGCCTTACAAAATTTAGGAAATCCACTGTGAAGCTCTCAAATTGTTAATTTATATTCACTCAATAAATAATAATTAAGTGGCAAACATGTACCAAGCACTACCTTGGGTGAGGAAGATACAAAGGATTAGTAAAAAGACTTGAATTTATGATTTTACTGCTCTAGGGAAGCCCTCTGCAAGCCTTATTGTGAGAGGAAATTCCCCAGGGACACATACAAGAAAAAGGATGTAAAAATCCTATCTTCAACAAACTTCAAGAAATATTTGGGGGAGGCAGTGAGGGAAACATATAGACCAAGGGATCTTAACTGACAGAGATGAACAAGCTTCTATCTGGAGCTTGGTAAAATTATAAAGCATAGGACATCAGCAGTCCCAAAGGAAATTTGCAAGAGTTATTTTTTTTTGTGGTAAATCCACATACTTATGTCTTTCTATTCTCTATGGAACCCTGTCTTGGAGACCTACTTATATCGCCACAGACTAACATCACGAAATCATGTAATGGTGACAAAAACAAAACAAAATTAATGAAGCTAATTAGACATTTTCTAAGTAGAAGTTAACTATCTTTCCCAGAAAAAATAATGATCATAGCAATAATGCATACAATTGCATATATAGGTATGTGTATATATATGGTTTCAGATATAGACAGGGAAAGATAGAGGAAAAAAAGAGGAATGGAGACAGAAAGAGATAAAGAGAGATATGGAAAGGCAAAAGCACACATTAAGAGAGAGAGAGAGAGAGATACATACACAGACACACAGAGACAAACAGAAATACAGAGAAACAAAGACAGACAGAAAGACAGAAACAGAGACAGAGAGACAGAACAAAACAGAGGAAGGAAGAAAATTTTTGTGTTCTTTTAAATTTCCCTAAGCAATTCTCCAAGACAATTAGTTACAGATGACTTTCTGATCTGAATTGGTGGAAGTGATTTTCATACCAGTAGTACTAGATAGATCAAGAAGATCTGGATGTAAAACTTGAATCAGATATTTATTTTTTTTTTGTGAGCTTGGTCAAACTACTTCTACTTTTTGTAAGTTTTTCCATGTGTAAAAAAGGGGCTGAAATGAAATTGCAGTTCTACATATATCCCTCTCATCCCACTAAACATGTATCCCCATACTGAGGAAAATATAAAATGGAAGAATGAATCAAATGCTTCATCCATAACTTGTGTCCTGCTCAGTATATTCACCACATGGCAAGTACCTACAAGAAAGTTATTCAACGTAAAATTCTATCATTAAAAAAAAAAAAAAAACTAAAGAAATTCTCTTGTCGACAACAGAAAGACTTGCCACCATCTGCATTATTCAACTTACTCCCTTTTAGCTTTTACAATGGATTTAACTACTGTTATACATATTTTGTTGTTTTGCTTCCTCTTCTTACACAAAATCTACGAAGAATATAACTTTCAGTGAATCTCACATATGTAGGTATAATATATAGGGGAAAATGATTGCCATTCCACTTATGCAAGAATAGAAACCTGACATGATTTTGTGTCATGAAAAATAAGTGAAATGAAATCATTTGGAAGCATAACTAAGAGTGAATACTTCCTTCTTCCTTGGGATATGCTTACTTTCATGCCTCATATATGAATGTCCACTGGCAACTGTATAGATTAAAGACATATTAGCTATATATTTTATCTGATATAGATAAGATATAGATATAATATTTTCTCCTTCCAGAGTCTTCAGCTCCATGTCAAATGATTGCTTTCAAAGTTCTGCTGCTGTCTGATGCATATTCCAGCTATGGTTTTTCACAGTAGTTATATTGTCCCTTTTCATTCCCTATTGCTCTTTTTTACCACCCCAGTTCTTTTTTAAACCTCTTTCCCCTCAAACATAAAAGTCATTTCCTAGGGGAAAAATTGATCCATATGTCTCTTATGGCATGAAGTGTTTCCCCATTAGTGAGTTTCTAAAATATCAAATTCAGTTCTGTGACCTGTTCACTTTAAAGATGCACCTAAGTCATTCAGAACTTAGCTTTTCTTTCACTTAGTGATGAAATGATTTTCATCCTGCTGGATGAACTTTGCAGGTAATCTGAATAAGGGTTATTCCATTTGGGGGCAGGTTCCACTTTCCTCTTCCTAATGTACATGTCTGCAGGGAAGAACAGGAAATTCAACTAGAATATAAAAACTTTAGTGTCCGACTTAGTAGAAATAGTGGTGGCACAGATGCCAGGTGTGGAGGGCTACACATTTTTATACATAAACCTACAGAGGCTGATTTAGACCTAGAAAAAAATCTCCTATTTTCTAAGCTTAGCTTTTCATGCCTTGCTTAACAATAGCTGACTAGGGAAGAACATCCATAGTCTCTGTCTCTCTGTCTCTGTCTCTCTCTGTCTTTGTCTCTCTCTCTCTCTCTCTCTCTCTCTCTCTCTCTCTCTCTCTCTCTCTCTGTTTCTCTCTCTCTCTTTCTCTGTCTCTCTCTGTCTTTCTCTCTCTCTCTCTCTCTCTCTCTCTCTCACACACACACATACACACACACACACACACACACACACAAAACACACACACACACATATACACACATATATGCAAACACAGAGTATTGTTTTTCTTCCAGGGGAAGATCAAGAGACTAATCTAAAAAATGACAGGACAAGAAAAAAAAAAAGTGACACTGCTTAAGGGAATTTTGCAAGATCTTAAATATCACCATCTTTCTCTTATCATCTAGAAATAATTGTGTTAAAAGTAGATCATTTTCCCCAACAACCATTTTGAACTCAGAATAATACAATAGAAAGAATACAAGTTTTAGATTCAGGAATGGAGTTCAAATTTCAGCTAAGTTACTTTTGACCTCATGACCTTGGACAAGTCATTTAGCCACAGAAGCCCTCAACTTCCTCATTTGTAAAATGAACAGTTTTGACTTAATTGCCTTGAAGGTCCCTTTCAGGGCTTAATTTATCATCCTGTGAATCTATGGTCTGAGTTTAAATTCCTTCTCAGTCACTTTTTTTTTTTTTAACCAACTACTTTTTTTTTTTTTAAAGCAAAGAACAACAAAAAACTTGCAAGAAAATTCCCAAGCAAAATATATTACTACATTATCCAATTCAAAAATTTATCTCATTCTTCACTCTAAATATCTCTCTTTTCTGTTAGGAGGTAGGCAGCATAGATCATTTCCTCTGGAACCAGAGTTGGTTACTTTCTGGATTACTAATTCTTAAGTATTTCAGATGAGCTTGTCTTTACAAATTTATTAGCATATAAATTATTTTCCTGCTTCTTATTTCATTCAATATGAGAGTTGAAAGTTGCTTACTAGATCTGAGAGGTATCTATATATAAATAATATAATTGATAATGAATGACAAAAGGAGAGATTGAGAGACGGATTCAGAAACAATTGCATGCAGAGGGACAGAGTCAATAACAGAAAAAGAATGGGAAGGTGAAGGAAGAAGAGGAGCTATAATTTGAGGAGGATGGAAAGAAGGAATAGGAAAAAGAAGAACAAGAGGAAGAAGAAGAGAAAGAATTAGGAGAGTCATAAAGATATTAGGAAAAAAACAATGTATGAAATATTTTACAGAAGGAGGATGCAGTGAAATATATCAAATTAAGTGCTATAAGATTTTTAAACAATGCGGTTTGAAATTGCCTTAGATTGAGTGTGAGGAAGGGCACATAGACCAATGTAGGAAGATACTAAAGGGTATAAAAGGGAATAAAACATAAAAAGACTGGAAACATAGGAAGAGAACAGGTCATGAAGGGTTTTAAAAGGTAACACTTTTTTTATACTTAATTCTGTAGGCAATAAGGAATTGCTAGAATTTATTGAAAAGAGATGTGATACAATTAGATCTGTGCTTTAGGGAAATAACTTTGTCACCTGAGTAGAAAACATATTATTAGAAGGAGAGGGACTAAAGACTGGAAAATCAATCAAAAGACTATTTCAATAGACCAGGTGATAAAGAATAAGGGACAACATAAGGATGTTAACTGTTAAAAGTATCAGAAGCAACATATGAGAGAGATAACAATGATAATAATGACTGTCATAAGAATTTGATAATCAATAAAAGTTAATGCATATTTACTGACTGCCTATTAGGTATCAAATACTGCTAAATGCTGGGAATAGAAATGTGAAAATGAAAGATAGTCTCTGCCCTTGAGAAATGTGTAATCTAATGGGAGAAAGACTACATATTGCTGAGAAGGGGTGTGTGTGGATGCCATAGAGGATACATAGAACAGGGGTATATTGAAGAAGTCAAAGAAGAACAAAATTAAAAGATCCTTGTGAGGATTGAGGAAATATTTATTTTGTGGGGAAGGTTGATCTAAAAAAATCCTTCTCCTCCCCAAAAAGAAACTTATTCTTTATTACATCAAAGAAACATAAAATTAACCTAAATAAGTTTCTTCTTATTTATAAGTTAATGAATAGTTTTTTTTTCTTTTTTCTTTTTCCTTTTTTTGGGGGGAAAGAAGGGACCCTAAATTTGGATAAATAGCTTCTTATGACTTTTTGTGCACCCTGAAATGTTAATGATGCATTCCGACTAATGATAGTAAGCTGAATGAAATCTGAGGATAAATGGATAGGATACCATAGTTCTATGAATTAACCATTCATTCTTCCATATTAACCCACTTCCCTTATTTGGGAATAATAATTAGAATGACATTATCCATTTAAAAGTAATTCATGACCTTTATTTTAATAGTTTTTTTTTTAATTTTCAAAATATATGCAAAGATAGTTTTCAATATTCACCTTACAAAACCTTGGGTCCCAAATTTTTCTTACTCCCTTTTTCCTAACACCTCGCCTAGACAGCAAGTAATCCAATATAACTTAAACATGAACATTTCTTCTATATGTATTTCCACATTTATCATGATGCACAAGAAAAATCAGATCAAAAAGAAGGAAAAAAGCGAAAAAGAAAACAAAAGCAAACAACAACAACAAAAGTAAAAATATTATGTTATGATCCACATTTAGTCCTGACAGTCATTTTTCTGGATGTTGATGGCTCTCTCCATCACAAGTCTATTGGAATTGTCCTGAATCATGGCTAAAAAAGAGCCATGTCTATCAGAACTTATTGTCATAATGTCTTATTGATACTTTGTATAGTGTTAGCTTGTTTCTACTCACTTCACTTAGCATCAGTAAATGTAAGCCTTATCAGGCTTTTATGCATGTAAGCCTTATCAGACCTTTATGTCATCATCCTGCAGATAGTTTCTTATACAACAATAATATTCCACAATAATATAGCACAACTTATTCAACCATTCTCCAACTTATGGGCATTCACTTAGTTTCCAGTTTCTGGCCACTACAAAGAGGGCTGCCACAAACATTTTTGCACATACTGGTCCCTTTCACTTCTTTAAAATCTCTTTGGGATATAAGCCCATTAGTAACACTATTGTATCAAAGGGTATACACAGTTTGATAACTTATTGAGTATAGTTCCAAATTGCTTTCCAGAATGCTTAATCTTTAATATTTAAATGAACGTAAAAGCTGCACAATTTTCCAAATGACCTTAATGATGATGGGTCTTCAGGGCTTATAGTATCATATATCTAGAATTGGAAGGAACATTGGAGATCAATTAATCTACTTTCCTCATTTATAGATAAATAAACTAAGGCCTAAATATATTAAATGATTTGCCAGTAGTTAGTTGGTTAGTCAACATCAAAGTGGGATTTGATTTCAGATTATTTAACTCAAGACTCAATTTTTGCTTTTTTCCCCCATAATAATTATTCTCACTTAAACAGAAGACATTAGCTTCTCCAAAATACTTTTTAATTCCCTGTTGTCTGTCTATTTTTATGAGTTCATTAATGTTTACTAAATTTAAAGATTTTTTAAAAATAAATGTGGTCCTACACACCTATCAGATTGGCTAGGGTGACAGGAAAAGATAATGCTGAATGTTGGAGGGGATGTGGGAAAACTGGGACACTGATCATTGTTGGTGGAGTTGTGAATGCATCCAACCATTCTGGAGAGCAATTTGGAACTATGCTCAAAAATGTATCAAATTGTGCATACCCTTTGATCCACCAGTTTTACTACTGGGCCTATATCCCAAAGAGATCTTAAAGAAGGGAAAGGAACCTGTATGTGCAACAATGTTGGTGGTAGCCCTTTTTGTAGTGGTTAGAAACTGGAAATTGAGTGGATCCCCGATAAATTGGAGAATGGCTGAATAAGTTGTAATATATGAATGTTATGGAATATTTATGCTCTGTAAGAAATGACAATCAGGATGATTTCAGAAAGGCCTGGAGAGACATACATGAACTAATGATGAGTGAAATGAGTAAGATCAGATCATTATATATTTCCACAACAATACTATATGATGACCAATTCTGGTGTGTGTGTATATATATATATATATATATATATATATATATATATATATATATAGCTAGGATTTTTCCCCCTTTAACAGCTCAAAGGATAGGGTGGTAAAAATTGGCCTAACCTTTTTCAGGTTATTAAACTGTAAAAAACTCACATTAACAATTGGTGTTTATACCTATAGAAACATAGCCTATACCTTGTTTAGGTCAAACTAATAAGCCTGAGAAATATGATCCTATAATTTGGTTTATGTCATGAAATGCTTCACCTCAAATTATTTCTATAGGAAACTGCAGTTTTATTGATGCCAGAACAGGGAGGCTTTGTGATTTCTTCTTTGAGAGCAGAGAAAGGTCTCTGAAAACATTAACAAATTTCATCATCCTAAAAATAACAATTGCTACTTAAATAAAAGCCTTTATATTTGTAATAATAATAATAATAATTGTACTTATGATGAATATAACATTTGAAGCCTTGCAAAGTGTTTTGCACATTTTATTTCCCTGATTAATTTAAAGGACTAGTACAAGTGTCATCTCATCAGTAAGCTTTACCTATTCCCCTTATGTATTTGTGCTCCTCTTTCTTCCTCAAATAAATATATATATATACATAAAGTACACATGTATAAATGTATTTTTACACAATAAGTAGCATGTGAACTCCTTGACAATAAGTAATTGTGCAGGAAAAATGTTCTGACATTGCATAAATAGAATAGAATCGACAAAATATACACCTGGGTGTCTTCCAGATTAAATAGATAGATAGAGTGATAGATAGATAGAACTTGTTACTTCCTATTTTATTTCACCTAAAATTCTCTATATACTCTTTCATTTTCCTATCCCACAAAAAATGTCATATAACAAAAAAAAAAAAATAGAAACAAAAAAGCATAAAAGAAACTACAAAAAGACAATTTGAAGACAAAATTTTAAATAATCTACACATAGTAATTACTAATATTCTATTTACCTCTTTAATTTCTTTCTTATTTATTTTGTGCTTTGATTTATCTAATTCTGAGAATGCAAGGTTGAGATCTCCCACTATTATAGTTTTGCTGTCTATTTCTTCTTGTAACTCTCTTAATTTCTCCTTTAGAAAGTTAGATGCTATACCACTTGGTTCATATATGTTTAGTATTGATATTGCCTCATTGTCTATGCTACCCTTTAGCAAGATATAGTTTATTTCCTTATCTCTTTTAATTAGATCATTTTTTGCTTTTGCTTGATCTGAGATAAGGATAGCTACCCCTGCTTTTTTGACTTCATTTGAAGCATAATAGATTCTGCTCCAGCCTTTTACCTTAACTCTGTATGTATCTCCCTGCTTTAAATGTATTTCCTGTAAACAATATATTGTAGGGTTCCTACTTTTGAATCAGTCTGCTATCTGCCTATGCTTAATGGGAGAGTACTTCCCATTCACATTTACAGTTAAAATTTCTCATTCTGTATTTCCTGCCATCATACTATCCCCAGATTATGCTTTTTGCCCTTGCCTCCCCTGAACCCCCTTCCCCAGTATTGAACTTGTGGGCCTCTCTTTTGTCACACAGCCCTCCCTCTTTAGTATCTCTCCCTCCTCCCTTTAAATCCCTTTCCCTTTCTTATACCATTCCCTAATTATTCTTTTCCTTTTCCCTTTTCTTCTCCCCCTTTTTAATGAGGTGAGAGAGAATTCTTGTAAAACAAATATGTCAATTATTTTCTCTTTGAGCCAATTCTGATGAGAGTAACATTCACACAATGTTCCTCCCTCTCTCTAACTTCCCTCAGATATGATAGGTTTTCTTTGCCTCTTCATGGGATGTAGGTTCCCTCTTTTTATCTCCCCTTTTCCCTTTTTCTGACACTATCCTCTTTCCATTTATACTTCCCTTTTTATGTTATATTGGTAAAATCAAATTATACATGTGGTATTTATGTATATCCACAACAGAAATATAGTTCTCAAGAGTTCCTTTTGCCTTTTTCTGCTTCTCTTGAGTCCTATGGTTGGAGATCAATTTTGTTTTGTTTTGTTTTGTTTTGTTTTGATTTTTTGTTTGTTTGTTTAGATCTGGTTTTTTCCTTAGAAACAAATGGAATTTATCTGCTTCATTAAATGTCCATCTTCTTCCATGGAAGAAAATGCTCAGCTTAGCTAGGTAGTTTATTCTGTGCTGCATTACAAGTTCTTTTGCCTTTCAGAATATCAGATTCCAGGACCTTCAATCCTTTAATGTGGAGGCAGCCAGATCTTTAGTGAGCCTTATTGTGGCACCTTGGTATTTGATTTTTTTTTTCTTAGCTGCTTGTAATATTTTTTCCTTAGTCTGATAGTTCTGAAATTTGGCCACAATATTCCTTGGAGTTTTAATTTCAACATCTTTTTCAGAAGGTATTCAATGAATTCTTTCAACACCTATTTTACCTTCTGGTTCTATTAAACCTAGGCAGTTCTCTTTGATGATTTCCTATAAAATAGTATCTAGGCTTTTTTTTTATCATAATTTTCAGGAAGTCCAATAATCCTCAGATTATCTCTCCTAGATCTATTTTCCAGGTCTCTTCTTTTTCCAAGTAGATAATTAACGGTTTTTCTAATTTTTCATTTTTTTTTGTTTTGCTTGACTGATTTTTGATATTTCAATGAATCATTCATTTCTATTTGTTCAGTTCTGATTGTTATTGAGTTATTTTCTTCATTAGCTTTTTAAAAACTTCTTGAGTTTTTAAATGAGTTGTTTTGCTCTATGGAGTTTTTTTTTTTTTTTGTTTTGTTTTGTTTTTTTGTTTTTCTGTGAGTTATTTCCTTTTCCAATTCACAAATCCTACTTTGTTGGGAATTCTTTATCTTTTCCAGGTCACAAATCCTACTTTCTTTGGAGTTCTTTATCTTTTCCAATTCACAAATCCTACTTTCCTGTGTGTTCTTTACCTTTTCCAATTCACAAAGTCTGTTTCCCTTCACTTCCTGGGAGTTTTTTACCTTTTCCAATTTACATTTCGGTAAGTTGTTACTCTTTTGCATAGCTTCTCTTTCCTTTCCCCATTTTTCTTCTAGTTCTCTTTTAAGATTTTTAATAATTTCTTCTACGTGAGATTTGTGTGATGGGAGCCAGGTTACATCTGGTGACTGTGTGCTATTAGTTTCCTTGGGGTTGAAAACCTGCTCTTTTTCTGTATAGAAGCTATCAATTGTCCTTTTGATTTTTTTACTTATATTTTAAAGCCTGTAGAGTCTGCCTTCAGGGCCAGGAGGTTACCAGCTTCCTCTGCAAAGCAGGGATAGATGCCAACTGGCTACCAAGAGTGGCAAAGTACTAGAGTGCTCTGGGAAAGAGTTCCCCACTGGAAGTGACTCAGGCTTTTACCTCTGAGCTTCAGAAGTGCCCCCCAGAGAACACTGCTATGCAGATTAGCGACTCCTGGGGTTAGAGGCTTAGTAGTGAAAGTGTCACTACCCCAATCCAAACCCTGCTGTGGGGCTGTGGGTATTAACAGTTGCCCAGTGAATTCCCACACGGCACCGGAAGTGGCTCTGCTTAGGGAAGCACAGTCTTGCTTTGGAAGTTCTATTGCCCCAGGCTAAGCCCCCCACTGTACATATTAGAGGCTTCCCTGGGCTGCACCCCCTTTCTGTGCAGATTAGTGAATGCCCTCTAAAGCCTGATGCTGTAGATTGCAGTTGCACAGCTGTGCTGTGGTCTGTGTTGAGTCACTTCCAGTTTTGGTTTGGTATAGCCAGATCTTGTTAGGTTCCTGCATTTTTAGAGTACCCTCTACCTTTGGCTTTAATTTCTCTTCTGGTCTACTGCTTTGTAATCAAGGCAGAGCAGTCAGCCTATGGCAGAATTGTCTCTATAATTTTTCTAGCCACAGAGGCTACCCCCATCCCTAGTCCACTCTGGACACTAGTCTCTCCTCTCTCCCTGCTTGCACAGATCTTCTCCAGCCCCTCAGTACAAACCTGTTCTGTCAGTGTTCCAGATTATCTTTGGCTGGTGAGTTGCTGTACTTCTAATCTTCATGAATTTTGCCAGTCAAGCACTGTTTTTGAGGCTGAATTTAATAATTGGTCATGACGGCATGAGAGGAGTTTAGAAAGTTGCATATGCCTTTTCCTCCATCTTGGCTCTGCCCCCCTACCCCAGCAGGATGATTTCAGAGAGGCTTGGAGAGACCTACATGAACTGATGCTAAGTAAAATGAGTAGAACCAGATGACCATTATGTACAGCAGCAAGAAGACTATATGATGATCAGTTCTGTTGGACATAGCTCTCTTCAACATTGAGATGATTCAAACCATTTCCACTTGTGCAGTGACGAAGAGAACTATCTACACCCCCATAGGAACAGAGTGTGAACCAAATGTCACATTCTCCCTCTCTATTGATATTTGCTTGCATTTTGTTTTCTTTTTTAGTTTTTCTTTTGCTTCCTTCTTGATCAGATTTTCTCGTGCAAAAAGATAACTATATAGATATGCATGCATATATTGGATCTAATATATATTGCAACATATTTAACATGTATTGGATTATCTGCCAGCTAGAGGAGAGGATGAGTGGAAGGAGGGGAAAATTTGGAACAAAAGGTTATGCAAGGGTCAATGTTGGAAAAATTACCCAAGCATATGCTTTGTAAATAAAATGCCTTAATAAAATAAATAAATAAAATATTTAGATTATTTAATTTCCAATTGTTTTTTATTCTATCTTTCCCTATCCTTTTATTGAATGTAATTTTTGTTGCATTGTGATTTTAAAAGAAACCATTTACTATTTCTGCCTTTTTGCATTTGATTGTGAAGTTTTCACTCCCTAATTCGTGGTTAGTTTTTGTGAGGTGCCACATATTGCTGAGTAAAAGGTATAGCTCTTTCTATCTCTTTCAATTTTTTCCAGAAGTCTATCATATCTGTTTTCTAAGATTCTATTAATCTCCTTTGTTTCTTTCTTGCTTATTTTGTGGTTCAATTTATCTAAGTTTGAGAGGGGGAAATTGAGGTCTGCCCGTAGTAATAGTTTGCTATTTCTTCCTATAATTTAATTAACTTCTTTAAGAATTTGAATGCTATACAACTTGATGAGCATTAATTCTGGTAATAATTACCTTCAATCTATTTTCCATGGAATTTTCCTCAACAAACTACTTCAACTTTCACCCTATATATCCCTTCTTTTGATTTTGATTTACTGATTCTTGGTGTCTATGGGAGTTATAAGATTCCAATTTATATATACATGGTTTCCATTTGTTCAATTTTACTTTCTTGTTCTTTTCATCAGTTTTTATGCCTCATTTATCATTCGCCAAATTCTGTTTTGGGATGTTATTTTCTTCAATATTTTTGCCTGTTTCACTATACTGTTGACTGTTTTTATAAATTTTTTCAATTCTCATTTTTTTCCATTTTTCTTTTACCTCTCTTATTTCATTTTAAGTTACTTTTTAAGCTCTTCCAGCAATTCTTATTGAATTTTTATGCATGTAACATGTCTTTTTGAGGCTCCATTTGTTGCTATTTTGACATTGTGGTTTTATTTTGGGTTTCTGTCTTGAGCTTCCCTGATATCATAGTAACTTATCATGGTCAGATTCATTTTTATTTTGTTGCTGATTCCTCATTTCCTGACGTTAATCTCTTTTTCTTGGGTAGAGGTTTCATGATATCAGACTTCAGGACATTCTTGTGTTAATTTCAGATAAGAATAGGTTTAGTAGGAATGGGAAGTTTTGAAGTGATGCTATTGTGGATTTTCAGTGCTTACAAAGTGGTATGATCTAAGGAGAAGTACATTAATTACTCTCTTCTTGTATGTTCTAGTCTTTGCTCAGTAAGGAACCTTGTTTCCACCAGCATTTCTTGAAGTCCTTGGAATTGTCACCAAGTTTTCTATTAAAAATAGCAACATTTCATTGCAACTGAAATGACTACTGTGATATTTTCTTTTAGAATTGAGAAAACAATTCCTACTACCTCATGGACAACCACAAGCTCACATTTCTGCCCTGGAATCATGATCTGGGTTCTTGTTCCCCTGTTCCCACAAATGTTATCACTCCTTTTAGCTCTGAGATTGCAACTTGAAACTACATAGGGACTACAAGGTCCAAAATATAACTCCAGTCAAAAGTCTCCTGAAATTTCCTTCCAACTGTTTGTTTAATCCCATCAACATGAATGAGATCTGTACTAAATTGCCCAAACTCATTAGCATAAGAATATCCCGTCCAGTTTCTAAGTTGTCTTGGGCTATTAAATTGTTTCACCAGACTTTTATTAATTTTGACACACTAGATCCAATTTGACAAATTATTTCAGATTTGTTTGCAGGATAATTTGAAAGATCTTAGATTAGTGCTTCTTTACTCCACCATTTTAGTTCCACCTCTCCCTGATCTTTATACCTATATTTCCACAATTTCACTGACTTTCACTATTCCAAACTTTTGTCATCTTTTTGCCCTAATTTGTTGGGTATGATGTAAAATCTAAAATATATTCTTAAATTTACAACATGCTTTGAAATAACTGATTAGTCATCAATTATACTTTGAGACTTAATTAGTATGTTGATTAGCTTATCTAAGTTTTTTTTTCTGTTTTTTTTTTCTATTTGCTTTCTTTTTTCTTCCCTGCTTCTCCACCCTTTTTTCTTGCTTTCTCCTTTCTTTACATCTACATTTCTTTGCTTTATATAGTTTCTTCCTTCTTTCCTTCTTTTCTTCCTTCCTTCTATCTTTTCTCTCCCTCTCTGTCTGTCTCATTGTTTCTTTGTATACGGGAGGAGGAAGAAATGTGTTCAGAACTAAAAATGATACACATGGAAAATGGAAAGGTATATGGATTAAATTTATGATTTTATTGGTCCAGGGAATAACCTGGGTGAATAACAGCCTTTTATCCATCTATAAAGGAAAAATTTATACAACTTGAAGTTTTAAAGAGCTTCCTAAAATACTGAGAAGTTGTGACTTTCTTGTCATCATAACTATTACATGACAGAGGTAAATATTTCTTTGTTCTGTATTCACTGCACCATACTGCCTTTTAAAAAAATAATTGTTTAATAAATTTAATATTTTAAAAAGGTATAGTTAGTATCTATAAAGAAAAGGAAATAATTGTCTTAAAAATTAGCATGGATTCAGACCAAGTGAAATAAGACCATTGAAAGCTTATTTTCCTTTATAATAAAGTCACTAAATTTGTTAATCAGTAAAATGTGATTAAACTTGATAACCTCAATTTTAGAAAAGTTACTGATAATGGATATAATGTTTTTATTGTAAAAAATGGTGGCAAGCAAGGTGTGGCTAGATGGTAAGCTAGTTAAAGAAATCAGAATTGATTGTATAATGTTATTCAAAGAATAATAATTAACGGATTCACATCAACTTGAAATGTCTCCATGACTCTGTGCCTGAGCTTGTGGTACTGTGAATAACACAAGTTTATGCATAATATTATCCTAAAGGGGGAAAGTAGTAACAACATGGCAAAATGAGTTTCAGAGGTTAGAAAACAAATATAAATCTAATATGATAAAAGTTAATGAAACATAAATTTAAAGTCCTACTCTTGTGATCAAAAAATTGAATTCACATATACAAGATGGAGAAAGTTTGATGAGATGGTAGTTTGAAACAAGTTCCAGGTGTTTTTGTGGATTGTAAAATCAGTTCATAAAATAGTTAATTTTACATTTGGCTGAATTAAGATAGACACAGTTTGCAGAAATTAAAGAGATGTTTGCTTTGTTGTACTCTGTCCTAGTTAAAATATAACTAGAATATTGAGTTCATTTCTAGACATCAAATTTTAAGGAAATTGGAAAATTGAAGGGTATCCAACACATCTATCCAAACAAGTACAATAGAGAAGAAATCAAAATGAAATCTCTTCCATATAGAGATAAGATAAAGAATCAATTATGTTTATCTAGAACAGAAGGAGATAGTTATTTTAAGTATTTGAAAGGCTACCAAGTAAAAGTAATATTAGTGCTGTATTTAGCCTTAGAATAAAGTAGAGGAGTAAAAGATGAATATTTTAAAAGTACTATTTGGGCTGTATATCATAAAGAACTTCCTTAGAGTTTTCCCAAAATGGCATGAATGTTTTCATGAAGTGATTGGGTCAATCTGATTAAAAATCTTCAATCAAATTTTTGATGATAACTTGTTGTACCAGCTATAAGAAAGGGATAGCTAGGTTGCACAATAGGTAGAGCACTGGCCCTGAAGTCTCAAAGTATCTGAATTCAAATCCAATATCAGACACTTACTAGCTATATGACCCTGATTGGCAAGAGAAAGAGAGAGAAAAACAGACATAGGAAGAGACAGAGAAAGAGGATTATTTTATAGTTGTGACTTGGACAGAGTATTTAATAAGCTCCAATTCAAATTCTAAATATATTTGAATCCCTGATATGTGTGTGTGTGTGTGTGTTTGTCAGTTGGTTTCTCAGAGCAAGCTAAAAAAATGTGAAACATACTGACTTAAGAGGTGGTGGAAACCCTGTGATTAGAAGTCTTTAAATGAAGGTTGGATAACCATTGTTATTAATAGAATTTTAGCCCAGTTAAAGAAACACTAGGAGATTTATGGGATCTCTTTTACCTGTGATTTCTATAAGTTAGTTAGACAAAACATCCTTAAGGGCAAGTGTTACATCTGATGAGTATCAAAGGTAAGGTACTCCCCTGCCAAACTAGTGATGGAGAAAACAGCTTTTGGATCCAAAGCCAGACAGATGAATTGTTATGGAGCTGAGCCTATAGCCCTAAGTGTTGCAGGTGCAGTCACTCAGTTAATTCCTAGGTCTTCCAACTACACAAGGAGGCCTGCAGCTGGACCTGTTCCCATTTTAATGATATTGCCAAACTCCTAGTCTTAATGTCTAGTGATAAGAGCCTATAAATGCATTTTTCTTGGAAGAGAGAGGAAGGAATTTGGAGTTTGAAAAGATAATGGATAGTTGTTTTATTCTCTCCTAAAAGATTTGATTTACCTTAAAATGCTATAATGTTATGCCTTGTCCTTTTCCTCTCCAAACATAAAGAAAAGAAAAAAGTAAGAGATAAAACTATTTTTTATTCAATATTTTCTCCATTGGACATGCTTTAAATAAGGAAAGCTAGCTTTGGGGATTTGTGACTTTTTGATCTTCCTCAGAATATCAATAGTTTGTCCTTTGAGAAATTAAATCATTTAATTTTTAAATCATTTAAATCCCTCAAAAATGTTCTCATCAAACAAACTGATACAATTATTTGGGAGAATTGGTATTACTCATGTGGAAATTGTCCTTGTTTTTCTCATAATTTTATTTTTAACAAACACTTATTTTTCCCTCTCACTACATCTTCTAATTGACTATGTTTACCATGTTTAAAAATATATGACTCATTCTGGATTGTGAGGCCATGATCGTTCTGGCAAAAGGTAGGTGGCATCTTTTGTCTTCATTTTTCTGCATATACAGTTTATCTTTGCATTGATCAGTGTTCTAGTCTTTAAGAAGCTTCTTGCCTCCTTCTTTAATATTGTAATAATTATATAAAGTGTTTTCTTTCAACTTGTCACTTAAATCGGCTTTAATTCATAGAAGGCTAGCAAATTTCCTCTGAATTTTTTTTCATTTTTGTCATTTCACATGATGCAGTCGTGTTCTATAACATTAATAGGCAAAATTTTTCTGTTTCCAATATGTGGACAATTCCTAGCTTGAAACTATTATGAAAAAATAAACTGTTATCAATATATTTTGCTTATAAGTAATTGTATTTCTTTGTTCTACAGGACTAGTGATAATGTAGATGAGTTTAAAAGTTATACAGCATTTATTAACCTCTGTTTCATAGTTCTACCTTTTCTCCCCAGAATAATTAGATCAATTATAAATATCACCAAAAATATATAAGGGAGGTTCTTTTACTGTAGTTTATCATCATCCACTCTTGGTAATTTTCCTTTTTTTTTCTTTTTTGATATCTTCACCCATCCTTAATATATTTGAGGTAAAACCTCAAAGAGGTTTTCATTTGTAGGTTTCCATCATCTAACTACGAATTTGGAGGGCAAGCATTTTTTATGATCTTCATGACCTCTCAGAACTTTCCAATTATGAATTATGTGTAGTTTTAAATTTTAGCTGTCTTCATTGTCTAGAACAGTAAGAATAATTATTAAGTAAAAATTTAATTAACAAGAGATATCTAATCCTTAATGTCTAATGCACTTAGTGCCTTTATCTCTATAGATTACCACCTTCCAGCATTCAGACTAAACTGAACTCTATTTCTCCCTGTCTTCCTCCTTCTGCTGAAAAAAAAATCAAAAAGCAGAAGAAATTTGGTTAGAGTAACAGAGCAAAACAGGGAATACTGTGGCTATGTTACATTCCACTGAAATTGAGGGATAGAGTACAGAACTATTTAGATTTGTTTTGAACCAACTTCCCCATTCCAAAGTCACTTAGTGCAGTGGATAGAGTACCAGCCCTGCAATCAGGAGGCTGGAATTCAAATTTGGCCTCAGACACTTAACCATAGCATTTCCTAGCTGTGTGACCCAGGCAAATCACTTAACCCCAATTGCCTTAGGAAAAAAAAAAGTCACTTAAGAGAGAGACTTATGCTGGTAAAAATAATGAATTTTGTAAGAGAGGCTGATAGCTTTGAGGTTGAGCCAGTAGTATGTTGCAAAATGTTTAATAACTGGCTATCTGGAAATGTGCACTTATCATACTTTTAAATTTAAATTTTCTTATATGTTCTACCACTTATTAAGATTAGACCAAAATAAAAAAACACATTTTTGATTAATAGAAAAGTTATATATGCTCACCTCAAAAAAATTAATAATTAACTCTCAAGAATTAGTTCAGCTCTTTCAAGGATACCTTTGGAAACTCCGCTTGGGGAAATGGGCACCAAGAAGGAGATATTCAGAAAATGAGCAATATGGTAAAATAAGAAAAAAAAATTACCAGCCATTCCAAAAGGAAGGAAATTGATTTAAAGATGCTGAACATAATCAATGTTCAGCAACAATAGGGATGTAAGTGTATGTATTTTCACATGTAAGTGAAAAATAATATATGAGAAGGAAAAAAAAAAGCAGTAATGTTAAAAGAATACATTTTTCCATGCGAATGAAACATAAATTTCAGCCAGAATACATAAAGACCACTTGGCAACTTAAAATAAAAGAAAAAGACAAGTCCAAAAAACTGATTAACAAATGCAAAAGAAATAACACAAGAAGACTGTCTTACACTTCTAAATATATAAAATAAAAGGGCAAATGGAAGAATGTATAAATCATCTGAGGAAGCAAAAGAGCCTAAAACAAAACAAGCAAAGAAATAAAGAAAACACTCTATGTGGCAAACTCTAAGTCATATGGTAGTTAAATTGTACAGTTCCAATGAAAAACAATAAATGTTTTGAACAATCAAGATAAAAAGAGAGGGGAATATGTGATGTGTATTAAGCTATGCAAAGCTCAAAAGGAAGAGAAAATAATCTATCTAGTCTCTCAGAAAGAAGAACAACAAAAGGAAAATGGATGAGGAGGCAAAGTAAAATATATTTAATAGGGTGGATGGGAAGAAATCTTATTTCAATAATGGGAAGAGATACCACTGCTGAATGGCTTCATGGAAGAAGAGAAATATTTTATAAAAGAAGATCAGTACCTTATTATGGATAAAATCTACAGGGATATAATTCTTGGAGACCCTATTCATTCAGCCTACTGCTCCTATAGCCAACTGCCTTGCAGAAGACAGGGAAGAAATGAGAAATTTCAAAGAGAAAGTTTTCAGAAAAAATCAGTGTAAGGAAAGAAAGATATTACCTCAGAAGCATCAAGGGTAAATAAAAAACTAAACGGTTAAGGCCATAAATTAAATAACAAAAGATTAGAGTAGAGATAATTAATGAAGAAAGCATTTTTAAAAATATGTAGACAATTTGAAAACAAAGTTGAAAAAGGGAGTGATACAATAAAAGTAGGAAATTGTATTGCCTCTTTCAGTTTTTTGATGACCACAACGATAAGATAAGTTAGAGATAACATATAGAATTGAACAAATTTCTGGAATGGCTAAGGCTAAAATACTTATTATGTCATCCAAATGAGACTCTAAAGAATACATGTATTCTCAGTAACAAATGAAACTTATAAAAATGATCATGTTTTAGGGTTCAAAGATATTGAAAAAAATACAATATGGCAGAAATAAAACATACACATTTTAGACTATAACAATAAAAATAATAATTAATTTAGACAGACTAAAGAAAAGACATAGAACCAAATAAAAAACTTAACAATGAAATCCTTTTTAAAAAGCTTTTTATTTTCAAACATATGTTTGGATAATTTTTTCAACATTGACTCTTTAGTAGCCTTGGTTTCAGATTTTCCCCTCCTTTCTTCTACCCCTTCTCCTAGATGGCAAGTAATCCAATATAGGTTATACATGTTAAAATATATGTTAAATCCAATATGTGTAAACATTTATATAATTCTCTTGTTGCACAAGAAAAATCAGATCAAAAAGGAAAAAAAATGAGTAAGAAAACAAAATGCAAGTGTAAACATCAAAACGAGTGAGAATGTTATGTTGTAATCCACATTCTGTTCTCATAGTCATCTCTCTGGGTGTAGATGGATCTTTTCATCACAAGATCATCTGAACGCAAAGCTGTATGACTCTAAATCCAGCTCTCTATCCACTATGCTCTATAGCTAATTCTAATTAAAATAACAATAAATTGTCATTTTAAAGAAAATTATGTAATATCCCCAATAATGCAATTCCTTCCAACAGTGAATATAGGATATTGCTTTGCATTGAAAGAATTAGAAATTTCCCAAGTCTTGCATTTGTCATTGGCAGTCCTTCAACTTAGGTTTTTTTCAGAATCAGAAACAGTTTACTAATCACCTTTTCATAATGTGTGTCTGCCTGCTACCATGACTTTCCCCTCTTTTAACAATGGTTATTTGTGAACAATGACATTTGTCTGGTAAACATCTTACCATTTTCCAAGTTCTTTTGCATATATGAGTAGATTTCAACTTCATGATGACTCCTAGAGATAACAAGATCAGGTATTATTAATCTTCATCTTGCAGAGAAGTAATGAATCTCTGATTAAGTAACGTGATCAAGATTGAATTACTAGCAAGTGAAAAACCACAACTGGACCACTCCTTTGTCCTCTTCTTTTTAGTGTTCTTTTAAATACACCTCATCTTGCCTGTCAGTAACAAATAACTAAAATATTCTAACTGATTATATACTTAAAATAATGAATGGATTATTTGTAATATGTCACATATGAATCCACAACAAAATAACAAAAGCAATAACTATTTCCAGCAAAAAGGTAGGTATTATCAAATGTTCTACAAATTTCTAAATGCAAACTCATATAGTTGAAATACCATTAGATTTTTAATCAGAAGACCTGATTTTTAAAAAATTTATCAAGCTGTACTTGCTCTAAGCAGCATGCATAATAAAATTGTAATGAAATAAACATAAACCATGAATAGGTGACAATGCATTTTGGAAAAAAAAATATTGTACAACTTTTCTGACTAAATAAAATTTTAATTTAGGGTTTTTTAAATTACATTTTTTTTCATTTTTCAGGCTCTGTAATCTCACTTGAAAATTCAGGGATAATCCTTTTACCATCTATTCTTAATCTTAAAGTTATCTTACTGTAACTATGGGTTCAATCTCAATGGAAACAGTATTGATTATAATTTAGATTCTCAACCTTGAAGTAAGGAAGAGGTATACAAATCCTTCCTTTGATATCAACTGTGGAGTTATTTTTCCAATTTATTTCACTCACTATAGTATCAATTTTCTCTTATTTAAAATGGATGAAAGACTATCTGTAATGCTTACCCCACAGCATTATTAAGTGAGACAAAAGAAATACAACATGCAAAAGTGTTCTTGTTTGTTTGTTTTACAAACTTTAAAGTGGTATATAAGTGCCAATTGTTCTTTTAAGTATCAGGATTAAAGATATATGGCAAATTATACATTAACATTAGTATGACCTAAAAAGTTGTCTGTATCAGAGACATTCAAAAATTAGATTCAATAAGGGGCTTGAAAGCTCAGGTTGAGAATAGCTGATAGAACTTCCTAGGTTTATTTAGGTTTTTTATTTCCTTATCTGTTTATCTAGGTAATTTATAATTTCTTAAATATTGTCAGATTTATGGGCAAATAACTGAGAAAAATATTTTCTAATGGTTGCTTTAATTTCTTCATCAATAGTTTTGATTTCATCATACTTTTTCCTTTTAGATATTGAATATTTGGGTCTCTCTCTTTTCTTAAATTAAATTAGTCAATGATTTATCTAGTCAATGATTTCCCTATACAAATAGCTATTAGATTTAGATTTATAATTAGTTCAATATTCAATGATTTCCCTATACAAATAGATATTAGATTCAGATTTATAATTATAATTTATAATATAAATTAATTTTTTAATGTTTAAATTTAGTAATATCACCTTTGATTTTCAGAATTTCCAATTTGGTACTTGATTGAGAATTTTTAATTTGTTCTTTTGGTAAGAAATTTTTTAATTGCATGCCTAATTTTTAATTTGTCTTTTGTTGCAGTGTAAGAATTTAGAGGAGCAAATGTTTAGAAAATGGAGTCAATTTATTTTTTTATAAAGGGCCTTTCTCCAATTGATAAATGATAAAGGATATGAACCATTCCCAAAGGGTTATAAAACCATGCTTATACTTTATACTAAAAATACCAATACCAGACATGAAACCAAAAGAGATTAAAAAAAAGGAAATTAACCTATGTGTACAAAACATTTACAGCAGCTGTTTTCTCAGGACAAAGAATGGGAAATTGAGGAGATGTCATTAACTTGAAAATAACTGGATAATTGTGTTATGTGATTATAATGGAATATTATTGTTCTTTAAGAAATGATGAGCAGGATGTTATCAGAAAAACCTGAGCTCAAGCAAAGTGCAGTATATTGTGGAATATACACGGGAATAATAAAGTTGTGGGATGATCAGCTGTGAATGACTGCTATGCTCAGTAATATAGTGATCTAAAACCAATTTGAAAGTCTTATGATATAAAATGCTTTCCATAGCTAGAGAAATGACTGATTATGTCTGAATACAGACTACAGCATACTGGTTTTGTTATCTTTTTCTTTCTTTCTTTTTTTTTTTTCTTGGCAGCAGGGTGAATTTATGTTTTATTTTGCCACATGACATTAATGGAAATGTTTTACAAAAAATCACATGTGCCTTTTCCATGGGAGAGGGAGAAAGGAAAAGAAACTAAAACTCAAAGTTTATGAAACAGTTGTAAAAAATGTATTACATGTAACTGGGGGAAGTAAAAATATTGAAATATGAATAAATCTAAAAATATTTTTCCATTAAGTATTACTTTGGCTATATCACAGAAATATTGATATACTTTTAGTTGTTGATTTAAAGAAATTATTGATGATTTCTATTATTCCTTGACCAACTTGTTTTAAGGTTAGATAATTTAGTTTCCAATCAATTTAATCTATCATTCCACTGACATTTTTGCCATTGCAATATTATCTAAAAAGAATACATTCAATATTTCTGCATTTTTCCACTTGTTTTTGAGATTTTTCTGTCATACTACACTATCTGTTTTTGTGTGGCTGCCATGTGAAAAGATATTTTTCTATTCTACTCTTATTCAGTTTTCTCCAAAGGTCTGTTATAGCTAACTTTCCTAATATTCTATTTACCTTTTTATTTTCTATATTCTTTATTGGTTGGGTTTATCAACTTTTAAAAGGGTACAATTGAAGTCCTCCACTAATATTGTTTTGTTGACTATGTCTTCCTGTAATGCTCTTAACTTTTACTTTTAGAATTTTGATATTATACTCTGGTTCATATTTGGTTCATATGTGTTTTGTATTGATGTTGCTTTGTTGCTTATCCTATCTTTTACCAACATATAGTTTCCTTCCTTACCTAATTTAATTTAATTAGGTTTATTTTGCTTCTTTTTAGGGGTCTGATATCAGAATTGTTACCTCTGTCTTATTTTTGGTTTGTTTGTTTGTATTTTAACTTCAGTTGAAGCATAATAGATTTTGCTCCATTGCCTCAATTTATTCTGTGTATATCTCTCATTGTTTCAAGTGTCTTTTGATAAACAGCATATCACAGGATTGTAGTTTTTGATCCACTCAGTTACTTACTTCTGTTTTATGAGAGAATTCATCCCATTTTTGGTTACTATTAAAATTATTACCTATATATTCCCCTCTATCCTATTCTTTCTTCTGTTTGTCCTGTCTCTCCTTTAACCCATTCTCTTCTCACTAATTTTTTGCTTCTATCTACAATCTCCCCTACTCTGCCTTCACTTTTGTTAGTCCCCATATTGCTTTTTATTTACACATTTCTTCCATTCTGCTTTCCTGTCAGGTAAAATAGATTTCTAAATTCAATGGATTGTGTATAGTGTTCTTTCTTTGAGCCAATAGAAATGAAAATAAAATTTGAGTGATGCTAATTGTCCACTCTCTCATCTTCTCCTCCACTGTTATAAGTCTTTCTTTCGTACCTTTGCATTTGAAAAAAATACACTTCTACATCTCCCTTCCTTTGGCACCCAGTATATTCCTTTTTTCATCCTTTAATTTGTTCATGTCATTCCTTCCAATTCACTTTATATACAAGCCCTCCATCTATATTTATTTATTTTCATTCTTTTTAATTTGTTGATTGATTCTTGATGTTTCATAGAGTAATCAGCTTCTACTTACTCAATTCTAATTTTTAAAGTATTTATTCTTCTTCATTTTGCCAATTGTATTTTTAAGGAGTTGTTTTCTTCAAGGTCAGTGAAATAGTTTTCTAAGCTGTTGACATTTTTATATAATTCTCTTGCATCACATTCATTTATTTACCTACTTTTTCTGTCACTCATATGAATGTTAAACTTCTTTTTAGCTCTTCCACGATTTCTTTCTGGATTTGAGACCACTTCCTATTTTTGAACATTTGTCTATGGGCATTTTGACATTGCTGTCCTCTTTTGAGGTTGTGTTTTGGTCTTCCCTGTCACCATAATAACTTTATATGTCCACATTTTTCTTTATTGTTTTTAATCATCTTTCTCCTCTTATAGGGAAGATTTGAGGCTTGGACTACACTGTAATATTCTTCTCTAAAGTGCAATGTTCTCTGGGAGTAGGTTTATTGGGGGCTTCTTGAGGCAGTCATTAATTACACAAGTGAAGCCAGAGATTAAAGTCCAAATCCTTTAATGTTTCCTTTTAAGCCTTGTCTCCTTCCTGGGGCCCAGTTATCTTTCTTAGGGGTCTGTCTCTCTCCTTGGATTCGAAAGCTCCTGTCCCTAATTCTTTGCCTCTGCCAGTTTTGCCTCTAGTTTCTTCAGAATGAGCTTCTAGTGGGCTTGTCCTTTCTGGTCCTGAGACCTCCTCCTTATTTGCCCCACACTGAATATACAAAAATCATTATATCACTAGGAAATCATTATTTGTTGTAGGATTGAATCAATGCTAAACTAGATTTAATCACTGTCTCCCAAATTCCACGTAGTACCTTGTTTCAAGTTCTGGCCCATAACATCTCCTTGTAGGATCAGATCAATCATACTGAACCATGCTAAATTAGATAATTATTGTCTCTATCAATTCCACTGTTTTAGTACCTTGTGAGTCCTAACATCTCCCACTTTCTTTTGATTTTGAACAAAGTTAGTTATTACCTCCCTGACTGCTCAATGAGGTGAGATCCCCAAAAAAGGTGATCACACTTTCCCTGACAGCTCAAAACAGGGGTGAAAACACCATAAAAAGAAAACACAAAAGAAATGGGAAATCAAATCCAATTAGCGGGTTTCTGACAGAGCTCACTCTTAAATCAGGTATACATAAATTCATCAATATGGGAGGTATTACACATAATTACATAAGCACATAGGAACATAACACAGGGTAGTAGTGATGTAACAACATGAATCAACATGAGAAATTATACATGTCCATATGTCCTAGATATACTCCAAAAGGAATCTATTTTCCATTAGTTCATGTGCAAGAAGCTTTGAAGTCCTGCAATAGTCTCATCAACAATTTTCCATCTCAAAGAAGCCAATGATTCCTGCTGGTTTTCAAGTCCAGCAACAGCCTTATCTTGTGTTAGGCAATCCAATGATTTGTGCAGATTTTTTCTTAGGTCTTCTCCTTTGTTTTGAAATTTTTCTCTTTTTCTGTCTCTCTCTGATGGACCAGACAAGTATTGTTCATTGGCACCCATCTGATTCCTTCTCCATCTGTAGGAATGCAAACAAACCCTTTCCCATAAGCAGTTAACCTATCTAAATCATTATATTTACTATTTTCTAGATATCTCATCATCCCCTGGCAATTACATTGGAGCTGCTTACACTGGACACAGGACTTCTGGTGGGTTAATAAAGCCTGTATCCTCCCCAATTGAAATCTCTTTCTCCAATCTGATTGTTTTTCTGCTGATTGAGCATTTAATCCTGTTCTGCCATCTAATTGCTTTGACTGATTAATCACATCAGAGTCCTGATTTTCTAAAGACTCTCTGGGTGTAACCTGTGCTGCTATCATGCCCCACCTGGGGCCTCTCATTTCCCTGAATCAGTCCACATTCTGAGGCCCAGTGTAAAGCCCTTGTAGCATTTTGGATACAGGGTTTTAGGTCTTTTTTCACCCTCTCTTCTCAATTTATCTCTGTGCCTACACTGAGCTCTCAGATGTCCAACTTTTCCACATTGAAAAAATCAATGACTCTCTCTAGAAATCCCTTGCCAAGAATGACCCTGTATTTCCATATTCATCATAGTCTAATACAAAAAGGATTTGTGCCCACTGTGGCACAGTGTCTTATGATCTATAAAGGAACATTTTTGTGTAGTCACCATATAATTCTTTTGCAAACCTCATTGATTTTTTTTTTTTTTTTTTGCCAGTAGTCTGATCATTATTTCTGTAGCTGGATTTTTTCAAATGGCTTTTTTGAAAGCTGTTTGCAGATGTCCCGCAAAATCTGCAAAGAGTTCATTGGGCCCCAACCAAAAATTAAACTGGAAATACAAAAATTAAAAGGAGAAATCAATAATATTGAAAGTAAAAAAACTATTGAATTAATAAATAAAACCAAGAGTTGGTTTTATGAAAAAGATAATAAAATAAATAAACCTTTGGCAAATCTGATCAGAAAAAAAGAAAGAGGAAAATCAAATTGTTAGTCTTACAAATGAAAAGGGGGAATCTTTCCACTAATGAAGAGGAAATTAGAGAAATAATGAGTTACTTTGTGCAACTTTATGCCATTAAATTTGATAACTTAAGTGAAATGGATGACTTCCTCCAAAAATATAGGCTTCCTAGATTAACAGAGGAGGAGATAAATTGCTTAAACAGTGCCATTTCAGAAAAAGAAATAGAACAAACTATTAATCAACTCCCCAGGAAAAAAAGCCCCAGGACCAGATGGATTTACATGTGAATTCTACCAAACTTTTAAAGAACAATTACCCCCAATGCTACATAAAATATTTGAAAAAATAGGGGATGAAGAAGTCCTACCAAACTCCTTTTATGACACAGACATGGTACTGATACCTAAATCAGGTCGATTGAAAACTGAGAAAAAAAATTATAGACCAATTTCCTTAATGAATATTGATGCTAAAATCTTAAATAAGATATTAGCAAAAAGACTTCAGAAAATCATCCCCAGGATAATACACTATGATCAAGTAGGATTTATACCAGGAATGCAGGGCTGGTTTAATATTAGGAAAACTATTAGTATAATTGACCATATTAATAATCAAATTAATAAAAAACATATGATCATCTCAATAGATGCAGAAAAAGCATTTGATAAAATCCAACATCCATTCCTACTAAAAACTCTTGAGAGTATAGGAATAAATGGACTATTCCTTAGAATAATCAGGAGCATATATTTAAGACTGTCAGTAAGCATAATATGCAATAGAAATAAACTGCAACCTTTCCCAGTAAGATCAGGAGTGAAACAAGGTTGCCCACTATCACCATTACTATTCAATATAGTACTAGAAACCTAGAAACGCTAGCCTCGGCAATAAGAGCCAAGAAAGTGATTCAAGCAATTAGAGTAGGAAATGAGGAAATCAAACTATCACTCTTTGCAGATGACATGATGGTATATTTAGAGAACCCCAAAGACTCTGCTAAAAAGCTATTAGAAATAATTCAGAATTTTAGCAAAGTGGCAGGATACAAAATAAATCCACATAAATCCTCAGCATTTTTATATATCACCAACAAAATGCAACAGCAAGAGATACAAAGAGAAATTCCATTCCAAACAAATGTTGAAAGTATAAAGTATTTGGGAATCCATCTACCAAAGAATGGTCAGGAATTATATGAGAAAAATTACAAAACACTGGCCACAAAAATAAAATGAGATTTAAATAATTGGAAAGACATTCAGTGCTCTTGGATAGGCCAAGCGAATATAATAAAAATGACAATACTCCCCAAACTAATCTATCTATTTAGTGCTATACCAATCAGACTCCCAAGAAACTATTTTAATGACCTAGAAAAAATAACAACAAAATTCATATGGAAGAATAAAAGGTTGAGAATTGCAAGGGAACTAATGAAAAAAAAAAAAGTCAGAGGAAGGTGGTCTAAGTGTACCTGATCTAAAGCTATATTATATAGCAGCAGTCACCAAAACCATTTGGTATTGGCTAAGAAATAGACCGGTAGATCAGTGGAACAGATTAGGTACAAAGGACAAAAGGGTACATCTATAGCAGTCTAATCTTTGACAAACTCAAGGATACCAACATTAGGGATAAAAATTCATTATTTGGAAAAAACTGTTGGGAAAACTGGAAATTAGTATGACAGAAATTAGACATGGATCCACACTTAACACCATATACCAAGATAAGATCAAAATGGGTCCATGATTTAGGCATAAAGAATGAGATAATAAATAGATTAGAGAAACAGAAAATAGAATAACTCTCAGACCTGTGGAGGAGGAAGGAATTTATGACCAGAGGAAAACTAGAGATCATTATTGATCACAAAATAGAAGATTTTGACTACATCAAACTAAAAAGTTTCTGTACAAACAATACTAATGCAAACAAGATTAGAAGGGAAGTAACAAATTGGGAAAATATTTTTAAAGTTAAAGGTTCTGACAAAGGTCTCATTTCCAAAATATATAGAGAACTGACCCTGATTTATAGGAAATCAAACCATTCTCCAATTGATAAATGGTCAAAGGATATGAACAGACAATTCTCAGAGGAAGAAATTGAAACTATATCCACTCACATGAAAGAGTGTTCCAAATCACTACTGATTAGAGAAATGCAAATTAAGACAACTCTGAGATACCACTACACACCTATCAGATTGGCTAAGATGACAGGAACAAATAATGATGAATGTTGGAGGGGATGTGGGAAAACTGGGACACTGATACATTGTTGGTTGAGTTGTGAAAGAATCCAACCATTCTGGAGAGAAATTTGGAATTATGCCCAAAAAGTTATCAAACTGTGCATACCCTTTTATTCAGCATTGCTGCTATTGGGCTTATATCCCAAAGAAATACTAAAGAAGCGAAAGGGACCTGTATGTGCCAAAATGTTTGTGGCAGCTCTTTTTGTTGTAGCTAGAAACTGGAAGTTGAATGGATGCCCATCAATTGGAGAATGGTTGGGTAAATTATGGTATATGAAGGTTATGGAATACTATTGTTCTGTAAGAAATGACTAGCAGGAGGAATACAGAGAGGTTGGAGAGACTTACATCAACTGATGCTGAGTGAAATGAATAGAACCAAAACATTGCTGTACACTTCAATTCTGTATGAAGATATAATATGATGGAAGTGGATATCTTCAACATAAAGAAGATCCAACTCACTTCCAGTTAATCAATGATGGACAGAAATTACTACACCCAGAGATGGAACACTGGGAAGTGAATGTAAATTGTTAGCACTACTGTCTATCTATTCAGGTTACTTATGCCTTCAGAATCTAATACTTAATGTGCAACAAGAAAATGGTATTTACACACATATATTGTATCTTGTTTTTACTGTAACACTTGTAAAATGTATGGGATTGCCTGTCATGGGGGGGATAATTTGAAAAATGAATACAAGGGATAATATTATAAAAAATACTCATGCATATATACTATGAAAAAAAATTCCAAATTAAAAAAAAAGAGTTCATTGGGACCTTGCTCTATTTTTGTGAAGGCTTTACCTTCATCTTTCTGTGGAAGGTAATCCCAAGCTTTTATGGCAGAAGTAGCAATTTGTTCATAAGATAATATGGGGTAATTAATCTGTGCTGAATTCTCTGCAAACTGAATTTCACCTACCAGTTGGTCAAAAGTGATTTGTATGTTAACTCCAGTTTGCTTTTTGCACTGGGCTTGTACCCTGCAAAGTTCACTATATTCTGAAGTTTTGTCTAGGTTCTAAACATGTCCTTGCTATGGCTTTCCATTCAGAAGGGGTTGAGAATTCATAAGCCAAATTATCTAGTAACATTACATGATGTAGCTCCATAAAGAGTGCAACCTTAAACTGGAATCTTTCCCAATAAGATCAGGAGTGAAACAAGGTTGCCCACTATCAGCATTACCATTCAATATTGCATTAGAAATGCTAGCCTCAGCAATAAGAGTCGAGAAAGAGATTAAAGGAATAAGAGTAGGTAATGAGGAAATTAAAATGTCACTCTTTGCAGATGATATGATGGTATACTTAGAGAACCCCAGAGATTCTAATAAAAAATTAGAAATAATTCACAACTTTAGCAAAGTTGCTAGATACAAAATAAATCCACATAAATCCTCAGCATTTTTATACATCACCAACAAAATGCAACAGCAAGAGATACAAAGAGAAATTCCATTCAAAACAAATGTCAAGAGTATAAAATATTTGGGAATCCATCTACCAAAGGAAGTCAGGAATAATATGAGCAAAATTACAAAACACTTGCCACAAAAATAAAGTCAGATTTAAATAATTGGAAAGACATTCAGTGCTCTTGGATAGGCCGAGCGTATATAATAAAGATGACAATGATCCCCAAACTAATCTCTACATAATTTCCTTGAATTGAAAATGAAGGCTGTTTAATAAGCATGTCTCATTTTAGCTGAAATACTATTTTAGCTCTTTATCAAAGTTTCCTTGTTATACTCACCCTAATTTCTGGGTCGAGGAGACTTTTCCACTGGAATCAGGATTGTGTCTGTTCCATGTTTAGGCACCAAAATGTAATATTCTTCTCTAAAATGCAATCTTCTCTGGGAGCAGGTTTCTTGGGGGGCTTCTGGAAGTGGCCAGTAATCACCACAAATACAGCCAGGGATTAAAGTCCAAATCCTTTAATGTTTCCTTTTAAGTCTTGTCTCCTTCCTGGGGCCATAGCACTTTCTCCCTCACTGGAAAAAGAGAGCCCCAAACTGACCCAAATTACCTCTGGCCTGAGGCACTTGAACTTTCAAGGAGTACTCAGGGACCCCTCCCAGATGTAGTATTCTCTCCCAGTCCCCAAGAACCCCAAAGAGAAGGAGGTTCCTGCCCTGAAAAACGACCCGGCAAGCCCGACTCCTGGGTTCCCCATGTTTCCCCACATGACCTAGGAGTGACCAGTTTCCCTTGTCCCGTAGACGGTTTATGCTTTTGTATCTCAGAATGTTGTGTCTTGTCAGAAGCCAGTTTTCCATGGGATTTTGTTTGGTCCGGTTTTCACAATGTTTGGGTTTCTTAGAGGCATATTTCTCTCCTTGGTTCCAAGAGCTCCTGTCCCTAGTCCTTTACGTTGGCCAGCTTTTGCCTCTAGCTTCCTCAGAATGAACTTCTAGTGGGCTTTTCCTTCCTGGCCCTGAGACCTCTTCCTTATGTGTCCCACACTGAGTATAATCACTATGAAACCATTATTTTTTTAGGACTAAATCAATGCTAAACTAGATTTAACCACTGTCTCCTCAATTCCACTTAAGTTCTGGCCCATACCATCTCCTTGTAGGATCAGATCAATCATTCTGAACCATGGTAATTTAGATAATTATTGTCTCTATCAATTCCACTGCCTTAGTACCTTGTAAGAATCCTGACACTACGCCCTCTTCTTATCTGAGTGAGAGCGATCTTTCCTGACAATCCCACAAATTTCCTGGACTAAAAAGATTGTTTCACTTTTTCTTTGTTGGTTCTACTTCTCCAGGACGTGTTTTGTGGCATGATTTTATGGCTGCCTGAAGATGTTCATGGAAGGTTCACTGCTTTCTCTGTTGTTTTGGCTGCTGGAAGTTGAACTTAAACTATCTAATTGTTAACATTCCTGGATACTCAAAAACTTAAGAGCCTTTGCTATGAAGTTAATACTTTCTGTGCTTATATAAACTGCTATATAAATTTCAGTTATTTGGGATTTATGTGATATCCTTGTATGGATGTGAGCACTCCAAAGATGTGATGGGTTTAATTATCTTTTTACCATCATAATTGTCTGTCTTTCTTTCCCTTTGTCCCTCTCTCCCCTTTCTTTCTCCCCTAAAAAATAATTATTTTCTTTGACTTTATGTGAAATGCAAAGCAATCTAAGGAAACTGAGGATTCCTAATTGTTTGTTTTTTTAACTCTATAGTATTATTTAAATTAGTGTTGTTAAATTCCTGAAATAAAAATGAATATTCTATAGTTGTTTGCTTCTTTGAAGACTCAAATCAGCTAATCCATAAGAATTATCATAAGCTGATATATCAAATATTTTACTAAGTACTAGGAAAATAGAGAAATGGTATAGCTATTGGCTTCAGGAGCTTCTTTTCTAAGAAAGGAGGCATTGTATTCACATATATGAAAACATTCAGATATTATGCTTACAAATGCTGATTTATTTGAAGTGAAGAGAAATAACATCCTATGTTCTACCTTAATCACATGTATAAGAAAGGAGTGAGAGATCATTCTATTACTTTAAATATTTAATTTATGTTGATATTTTCTGTCATAGCATCCCATATATTCTTTCCTATATTCCTCCTCAAGAATTATCTCATATGGCAAATATTTTTAAAATGTTAAAAATATGCTTTATGTAATATCTTTGGATCTCCTATTTGCATCAAGGGATAGGCTGGAAGTGTCTTCTCAGAACTGTATGTTTGAGTACTTCTCAACTTAATAAATTTTGTTATATTTACTATCGATTTTTGTTTTTCTTATTCTATTTACATTATTGTAATTACAGTTGTTTCTATGGCTCTACTTACTTCACTTTGTATTATTTTACACAGACCATTGTATGCTTCCTTGTATTCATCATATGCATCATTTCATAAAGCATAATGATACTGATATATTCATGTAACAAAGTTTGCTTAGTCATTCTCTTTGGAGTACAGATCTAGTAGTGATATTGTTGGATCAAAGGATATATATATATATATATATATAGTTTTTATAGCTCCTCAAGTATTGTTCCTATTTGTTTTCCAGATTGTTTGAATTAATTCGCTACTTTACCAACAATGCTTAGTGTCTCAATTTTTCCACATTCCCTCAAATATTTGTTCTTTTTCATTTTTATTAGATTAGTTAATTTGATGATAGGTGTGAGATGATACCTCAGAGCTGTCATAATTTCCATTCTCCAATAACTTGCCATTTAGAGATATTTTTTTTCATGTGACTTGATCCTTTGATTTATTCACCTGAAAACTGTTTATTCATCATTTTATCTTTAATCAAAAGGAGAACTCTAATGTTCTTTCTAAAATATAATGTTCTCTGTTTCAGTTTCCTTGGGGTCTCTGGGAACAGCCTTCCTTTCAGTTTAGTAATCATCACAAGTGCAGCCAGGGATTAAAGTCCAAATTGTTTATTGTCTCTTTCAAAGTCCTATCTCCTTCTCTTGGGGCTCGGCTAGTTTTGTGGAGGCCTTCCAGAGTCTTGGTTTCAGTGGAGAAGCAAAGCAGGAGAGCCTGCCACCAAGGTGGTGTGAGATGGGATGAATCTGCATGAGTCCAAGGGTTTGTGCTCCAGCTTTCAGCCACCAGCCTTCTGTCAGCTTGTCTCTGAATCTCTGAATCTCTGAATCTCCCAGGCTGAGGCTTCTAGCTTGTATGCTACACACTGAGTACAAATCAATCATTATATCACTAGGTAACCATTATTTGTTGTAGGATTAAATCACTGCTAAACTAGATTTAACCATTGTCTCCTCAATTCCTCTTAGTACTTTGTTTCAAGTTCTTCCCCATAACATCTCCTTGTAGGATTAAATAAATCATACTCAACCATGCTAAATTAGATAACAATTGTGTCTATCAATTCCACTGACTTAATATCTTGTAAGAATCCTTTGTGTTAAATTCAGAGTTCTGGCCCATAACAGAGAACAATGCAGATTATTATAAACATGTCTTTATAAGGGAAATTTGCTTTAAATTTTTCTTATTCCTTTCCTATCTAGGCTGCATTGGTTTTGTTAGTGCAATTTTTTTTTAATTTAACGTAATCAAAATTATCTATTTTGCATCCTGTGATGCTCGCTATCTCTTGTTTGGTCATAATTCTTCCATTGTCAACAATGGAATCTTACAGATATAATAGCCCATGTTCCTCTAATTTGCTTATCGGCCTTTATGTCTTAATTATCATCCCATTTTGATCTTATCTGAGTATAATATTTTAAATGTTGGTTAACTCCTGAAATTTCTACCAAACTACTTTCCAGTTTTCCTAGACCATTTTTTTCAATTCGTGATTTTTATACAATACAATTTGTGTATTTTATAATTAATATACACATATAAACACAATTCTATACTATTACAAATATATATATATATACACATATGTGCATACACACATATATACACACATCTCTCTCTCTCTCTCTCTGTATATATATATATATATATATATATATATATATGACTAGTACCTCTGATGTGAAGGGTGCCAAGTCCTTTAAAGGGCTGCTTTCCACTTCAGTGTCTACTTGATCCATCTAACTATCACCTGTGGGTCTAAGAATCTGTACGAAGCACACTGGCAACAATTCTATAAACTGTTTTGGCATATATGTTAAATTACATTGAGTAATGAAAGGGTCTCAAAATCTGTGGTGAGTCAGGGAGATGACCAAGCCAGGCATGTAAAGACTTCCCCTAGTGAAATGGGCGGATGAGAGCAATTTGTTCCAATGGCTATGAAGACCCGTGAAGTAGGTGATGTGGAGTGCTTAAAACTTGATTAGACATCAAAGACAGCAAGGTATAGACAGTATCATGATTCATCTTAACTATTTCCTGCCATTGGACAGTAGTAACTTTACATGCACATACACACATATACACACATACATAAATGGATATTTATATGCATTGATATTTTTTTTTGTTTTAAAATAATTTTGACATTTTATATGCACACATATATGATTAAACCCATTTTTTTTTTCTATTTTGGGGAAGGAGAGATCTAGCAGCTGGAAGAAACAAAAATTGTATCATGTAAAATATATTGTATGAAGAAACCAGGGATTCCAAGAGGCAAAGGTGAGGGGGGAGTGTATTTCCAGTGTAGTTAGCAACCTGTTTAAAGGTACAGAAAAAGAATATAGATTGTTTTATATACCGACAAACAATAAGAACATGGTACAACTATGGAATATGAAGAGTGATTTATCAGAAAACAGGAAAGGTACAGAGGGATAAAATGATGAAAAAGTTAAAATGTCTTCCATAGGAGTTTATATTTTATGGTAGATATAAAGAATTACTAGAATTCACCAACAGGATTAGAGAACAAAATGTTCTATCTTGTACTTCAGGAAAACCCTTTTTGCTTCAGACCTACAAGTTATTAGTCTACTTTTTTTTTAAACTTAGGTCATCATGTCATTCAAATATATCATGATGTCATAATAAATCATGTAATAGATTGGGTTTCTGGCTTGTTTTTCTAAACTTAGATAAGTGATTTAATTTTTCTTAGCTTTAGTTTCTTCATCACATCACAGGAATAACAATTTTGTTGATTCCACAAGGTTGTTGTAAGATTCTAATGGCATAAAGGGTGGAAAGAGATTTGTTAACTTTTAAATGCTTTCTAAATATCAGTCATTGTTATTTTAGTTTTTTTTTTTTTCCAGGCATTGGCTTATGATGAACTCTGATTAAAATATCTGAAAAAGTTCAATTTTTTGTAAATAACTAACATGATTTTTTTTCAAGCAAGACTAGTATCTTGCCTCTGTTTCTTACAGTTCCTAGCTCCTTTTAGGCTACATATCTATTCTCTCCTCCTATAGCAAGTATTTAGCCAGTGAATTAATAAGCATTAATTAGACACTCTGTGCCAGGCACTGTAAGAAGATCAGGTATATAAAGAAAGGTAGAACACAAAAGGTTTCCCATAGTTTTTCTCACCCTTAAAATTAATATATCACAAGTTGTATACCATGGAGCATGCACAGAACTTCCTTGACCAGATAATAAACCAATGTGTAGGTAAAAGGGTTCAAGTTCAAAAAACATTGAATGTAAATGAAAAACTTCAAAGTGCTGAATGGCCATAAAATCCTCTGGATTACAAGTCTTCAATTCTCAATGGGAGTCTAAGGACTGTTTGTGTGTATGTCTTTCTGTGTGTGTGTGTGTGTGTGTGTGTGTGTGTGTGTGTGTGTGTGTGTGTGTGTTTTAGCACAATATAGCTAAAGAGAGTCATGTGGGACACTGAAAAAGAAAAAAAAAAAAAAAGAGAAAGGTAAACTAAGAGTTATCCCACATCAATGGCATATAATAGAAATAGCAGTTGGTTCTGTACATTTCTATAAATTCCTTCTTCAAAATGATGTATTAAACTCATTCCAATGGACAACCTATAATGATGCATATTCCTCCAGGAGCAGAATTAAAGGGAGAAACAAATCCTCTAAGAGAAAGACATGAAATTACTTGTCCTACCCCGGTGTTACTTTATTTTTTCTTTTATCTATATTTATTATTTTAATTAATACTTTTGCTATAATTTATATTATTTTTCATAAATCTCTGGGATAAATTATATTCTTATTTTACTGAGTATTCCTTTTTTGTATCAAGAGGATGAAATGGGAGCTGCACAAGGGTTTGGAGAAGGGGGCACCTTTCTTAGCATTGTGGTGAGCTCCAACAAAATTTGCTCTCTAACTAGGATTATAAATCTGAATAATTTCAGAACTATTATTTTAAGTGGAGAATTAATATGATTTCAGGCATTAAGTGATCTCTTAAACACGAATTCTAGTTACTTACGCGTTTTCCCAAGAATCTGCAGTCATCTCAATTTTAAAGGACTCCAGTATATTGAAGCAGCAAACAATCCCCTTATTATCTCTTTATCCCAAGATAGTGGTAGGGAAGAGTCTACATAAGTTTAAAATAGGACAATAAAATGTTTTTCTCTTCACATCAATAGTTCTCTTTTACTAGAGTTCTCCAGAGGTTTCAGTCAAGGAATAATAACTTCTTGTAGCACTGACAAATGGTGTACATTATCTCATAGAAATTAAAGCAGTCACTGGTTCTTAGGGTCCTTGACTATTTTTATTTGTTCTGCATATATGTGTAGAGAGTTAATTCAAGATGGAGTTTCTCAACTTTAGAGACAATTTTATAAATTCAAAAGGTTGAGAAATACTGGATCCTTTGGTTGAAGCTCACTGATAGCAAAATGAATTTCTGTTTATGGGAAGATACCAGTAATTTGTGAAATCCCTAATCTATTTTACCAGAAGACATGAAGCTAGCAGGAAACATTTGAAAAACATTTTTAAAGACATTGTAAAAAATTTGATGCAAAAGTTCAATTTAGCAGACTTAAACATATTTTACATTTTTATTGTTTTACTCATCAACATACTGGTCAAGCATACAAGTAATTATGTTTCTGTACCTTGTTGAAAGTTGTTTTTTATGGTGATGTGTGTTAGTGGTTCTTGTACATAAGATTTCCTTTGTGTAGAATATATAAATATGTCATTTTTGTTTTATACTACCTGATTTGTATCACACATTAAGTACCTTTGTATTCTTCCTTTAGGGGACCCTAAATATGGATTAAATTTAATTTATAAATATCTTTTCCCTGGGGCACTAAGATGGGTATTGTTATTCATTCATTTCACTCATGTCCAACTCTTCATGAGCCATCTTCTTCTCAAAGTTATTGAAATGGGTTGCTATTTCTTCTCCAGTTCATTTTACAACTAAGTAAACTGAGGATGACACAGCTATAAAGTATCTGAGGTCAAATTTGAACTCAGGTATTCCTGAATCCAGACACAATTCTTTTTTCTTTGTCATCTAGTTGTCCAGGATTGTTATTTGAAGAGTGAAAGAAAGAAAAAAAAGAAAAGGATCTTAAATTTTCTCATTCATTCCAAGTGCACATAAGATTGTTTCAATTAATGAATACAAAAGGCTATAGTTCATAGTTCAGTTTAAGCAATATATATATATATATATATATATATATATATATATATATATATATATATATATATATATATATATATATATATATATATATATATATTTATATTATCTAGTTTTATCTTCAGCACAATCCTGGTAGATAGGTACATTATCAGATAAATTATATAGATGAGAAAATTGAGGCAGGGGTCAAGTGACTTGTCAATCATCCAACAGATAGTAAATACCAGAGTTCAGATCTGAATTCAGGTCTTCCTGACTTCAGGTCCAAAGTTATCACTAAAACACTAGATTAGTATGGTTTCATTTATGATAAATCTCTAGGTACTAGATGGTAAGCCGCCAGATGCTTTCCCTTTTTAATTTGAATGTTATTTCAATTTTTAAATTGTGGTAAAGAATAAATGATTTAGCTCTTTTATTTATACAGATCAATAAATCTCAGATAACTCATTCCTAATACATCTACTATTTCATGATAAAATAATGACAGCTTAAAATAAACAGAAGAACATCTTTAAAGCTTTTTGGCTCAACTACTTTCATTTTATCCATTAGAAAACCAATGGTGGGAAAGAATATATGATTTGTTCAAGATAATATAGGTAGTATAATAATAAGAGTACAAGTTTAGATTCAAGATCCCATGGCATTCTGATTCCAAATACAATGAACTTCTTATTGAAACATGTAGAATCAGATTTCAGAATTCACTTTTAATTAAATTATTTTATTAAAAAACAAATTTAACAAGAAATGAATTTTAATAGGAATAAGAAAAAGTATATATAAACCAGGAAGTTAAGAAATTCACATGCACATAAAATTTACTAAAATAACAAGACCACTCATATGCAAACATTTGAACTTTTTTCTTCTGTTGATCAAAAAAAGAAAAAAAAAGATGTACTTTCTTCTGCAAAGCTATCTGACCTGCTTCCAGTCGTAGAAACTTTCCTTTTAAAGATGTATGTCTAACAAAATAAATTAGAGTATTTCTTTGATTATTCTTCCCTAGCAAATGGAATATTTAAAAATCATTATATGATTCTAGAAAACTTTGATTGAAAATAAGAATGATAAGGGTTGATCCATATATCACTCTACATTTTATAATGGGTCTTAGTTAAATTTAGAGTACTTCTTGTCAGATTTAAGTTCAAATCCAGCCTCATCCTCTAGGACCCTGGACAATCATACAAGAACAACCATAATTAGATGAAATAGATAAAGGGAAGAGAAAGTACATGACAAAAGGAACATAGTAGGAATAGTTCTACATGAACATCTAATAGATCAAGAGCAAGATTGGTTATAGGGATGGGTATGATTTAGACAGAGTGCTGAAAGATTTAAATTCATTCAAACTATGATATAATACTTTCTAGATGAGAGATAAGCATTAAGGTTTTAAGACACATTTTCTATGAATAGAACTGAATGTTTATGCCCATATTAAATGAGGGCTTGGTAAATAAGCAGCAATTGAAAGACATGGAGAGTATAAGCTAAGATTACTATATACAGGTTTGTGTTCTGTTTATCTTCCTTCAAATTGGATGTTCTGCTATAGTTTTCATTGATCCAGTAGAGGGTTATAAAAGTATTTATTTCATTCATTAATAAATTCTATATTTTTCTAAAAGTGATTTTTTTTCTCAGAATCATGTTTAATTATAAGCATGAAGTTTTTAGATAACAAATGAAGAAAAAGGTGTATTTCCAGTGTTAAACTATTTGAAGAATATTCAGAATATGTCCAGGTTTTTGAAGAAGAAAGAAGAAGAAACAGGAGAAGGAGGAGGAGGAAGAGGAGCCAAGAGGAGGAGAAAGAGAAGGAGGAATTGGAGAGGAAGAGGACAGGGACAGGAAGAAAAAGAGAAGAAAAGAAGAAGGAGAAGAGAGAAGAAGAAAAAGAACTTTGAAAGGATAATTGACACCTATGCCTTTACATGGAGAGGCTGAATACATCAAATTGATTAAAATAGTAATAAAATAATCATTAGCATTTATGTAGTACTATACATCTTGTAAAACATTTTTCAAACATGATCTTATTTTGTCCTCAGAACAATCCTTGAAGTCTTATTATTGCTCCCATTTCAAATATAATTCATTTTAATTGTTTATGAAGAGACTTCACCTGAGGATTTTCTTTTCAAGCAAATTATCATCATTATCATCATCAACATGTTATCCTTACTATAGGGCTGTTGACAGTTGTAGTCATAGGTAGCAGTTTTAGTACTGGAGTTCAATTGACCATTTTATTCAGAAAGAATAGAGAGACCTTAGTAGAGCCAAGTCATAGAGTTATTGAAGAGCAGTATTAGAAGGTCATGCATAGCTTTAAAGTATCTAAGAAATCATTGAGTCCAAAACTCTTATTTTTATACATGAGGAAAATGAGGCTAGAATAGGTAAGTTACTTATTCAGTGGAAAATCAGTAGTATATGTTTGAGATGGAATTTGAAAGTGATATTCCTGAATTCATTTGCAAAACTTTCCATTACACAGTGCTATTTCTTGGGAGAAAGTTGACAAGGAATTTGCCTAGAATATATAAAGATGAGAAAGAAATTTTATTTTCAATAACTATTCTTAAAAGATCAATGCTATAACTGGGCATTTTTTTATTTTAACGTAGATGAAGAAATATATGTATTTAATGCCCCAAAATATTGACTCCTTAAACTAGTTTCTTTGCTGTCATCCTGCTGGAACTCTATCTTTCCAGAAATCAGCAAGAGTCAGGATCACTAAACGTCTTTATTCTAGATCTTTACCGTCGCCTCCAACGCCAGGTCACGAGTGCAAGTGAGCGTGAGTTCCACCACCTAAGTTTCTCTTGCTCCTCCCACACACGTCACTTCCCCCTCTTTGTCCCACCAATCAAGTCAGCACAGAACAGCTGGGGAGGGTCAACCTTAAACAAGTTAATAGGGAACCGTCCAATTGGCAATTAGTCTCACGTGCTTCACCATCCAAGTGCATTGCTCAGTTCTAGCCCTTTACATCTCCCGCTTTCTTTTGTTTTAGACCACAGGAGGTCGCGCCATCCCTGACCTTTCAGGGAGATGAGAACCCCAAAAAGGACGTGATCACGCCCCCCCTGACTTCTCAGGAGGGGAGATGAAAGCACTAAAAAGGAGATAATCACGCCCTCCCTGACATCTCAGGAAGGGAGATGAGAAGCACCAAAGAGAAGTGGGGATTTGCTAGCGGGTTTCTGGATTGAAGGGCCTTATTAGAGACAAGTATGCACAAACCCATCAGCATGGGAGTTATTACACAAGCACATAGCAATAACGCAGAGGCTATTAGTGGTGACTCTCCCCACAGTCAGTGCAGACTCGATGTGGTGTAACAAACAGGAATTGTACATGCAAATAGTGACATAACAAACAATAAATCAACATGGTATTGTAAGAGATTTCCAGAAGTCCTAGAAGGAGGGTATGTAGACACCAGACACACATACCCCTTCTTCAGCAACCAAGAGATAGTCCAAAACCAATCTATTGTCCATTGCTTCACTGTTAGGGAATCCAATGATCCCCACAAGTTTTTGAAATCCCACATCAGTCTTTTTATATGTTAGGGAATCCAATGATCCCCACAAGTTTTTGAAGTCCAGCAACAGTCTTATGATGCCTCAGAGAATCCAATGATTCCTGAGGACTTTCAGTCCTACAATAGTCTTATGATGCCTCAGAGAATCCAATGATTCCTGAGGACTTTCAGTCCTACAATAGTCTTATGATGTCTCAGAGAATCCAATGATTCCTGAGACTTTCAAGTCCTACAATAGTCTTATGATGTCTCAGAGAATCCAATGATTCCTGAGACTTTCAAGTCCTACAATAGTCTTATGATGTCTCAGAGAATCCAATGATTTCTGAGGATTTTCAAGTCCAACAGTTTTTGATGTCCATGGGTCAAACGCCATAACTGCCAGGTTCTTTCAGTGGTGGGCACAGTCAGCAACGGAACCACCCGATGTTTCTTGGGCCTTCTCCTTCGTTTCAAGGGTCTGCTCTGTCTCTCTCCGATGGACAAGGCGAATACGGCTCGTTGGCACCCATCTGATTCCTTCTCCATCTGTAGAGATACAAGCAAACCCTCTCCCCCAAGCAGTTAACCTATCTGGTCCCTTCCATTCACCACTTTCTGGGTCTCTCCACATCACTTGGCGATTATCTAAAGACAGTGGAGCTGCTCGCACTGGACACTGCCCTTCCGGTGAGTTATAAAACCTGTCTGCTGGAGCCAGTGCATCTTTGTCAAAAATTAAAAAATTAATGGTATAGAGAACTAAATTTAGAAGTTCTCTAGGGTTACCCGTGGCTCCCCCTTTCTTTTGTTTTTGGAGGAGTGTCTTAATATCTCTGTTTCTTCTCTCTACTATTGCCTGCCCTTGAGGATTAAAGGGTATGCCCGTGGTGTGTAAAATCTTATACTGTGCACAAAAGTGTGTAAAATGTTTAGATGTATATGCAGGTCCATTGTCTGTTTTTATTGCTTGTGGCACGCCCATAATTGCAAATGCTTGTATAAGGAATTCAGTGACCACTCGGGCTGTCTCTTTTGCTGCTGGTATTGCAAATGTGAATCCTGAAAAGGTGTCTACCACGACATGGATAAAAGATAGACGACCAAAAGATTTATAATGGGTCACATCCATTTGCCAAATTTCATTAGGTCTCAAACCACGAGGGTTCTTCCCTGGAGGGAGTGTAGGAGCATGGAAAGGAAGGCAAGCTGTACAGGCTTTTACTATGCTCCTAGCTTCTTCTCTTGTTATTCCAAACTGCAAACGTAAAGCTCGGGCAGCCTGATGATATTTAGAATGAGACTCTTGTGCTTCTTGAAATAAAGGAGTACTGGCCAGCATGGTTAGAAGGCTATCTGCCTTTGAATTACCATCAAAAATAGGACCTGGAAGTCCACTATGGGAATGGACATGCAAAATATAAATCTTACCTGGATGCTTTCTCACTTGCTCTTGAAGCTCTTTAAAGAGCTGATATATATTGGAGGCTACAAATTTTATTTGGGCTGTGGCAATTCTTTGAACCACACCTACTGAATAGGCTGAATCAGATATTATATTTATGTCTCCCGGATAATAAGCAAGAGCTAGAATGATTGCATACAATTCATTCTGCTGAGTGGACTGAAAAGGAGTTCTGATTACTCTCTTTATAGTTAAGTCACGAGAATACACAGCGCAAATATTATGTTTGGATGCATCTGTAAAGATAGTTGGTCCTTTAAGAGGAACTTTAGAAACCTTTTCTTCAAGAATCCATTGCCAATTATGTAGCAGTCTGGTTATCTTTAATGGAGACCCGTGTGCAAAATTTGGAGCCATGGCTAATAAAATTTGCCACTCTGGGATGGTTTCGCAGCACACATTAACTTGTGCATTAGTATAAAAGGTATATATCTTATCAGGTCTTGTCCCAGATAATTGTACTGCTCGTTTAATGGCCTTTAATAAAATTCTAGCCACAAGCACTGGGTAAGGAATAAGGCTTTGTTCTGGTTGTGCTGGGAGGTTCACCCACTCTATCACACTGTCTCCTTGATGAAGGACTGCTGTGGGGGCCTCTTGTGTAGCAAAAACTGATATTTCCAAGGGTTTTTGAGTGACTCTTTCAACCACATTGGATAAAGCCAGTTCAACTTGTCTCAAAGCCTCTTGAGCTTCTTTTGTAAGCTGGCGTGGTGAATTTAAAGCACTGTCTCCCCTTAAAATGTCATATAATGGTTGCAATTGACAGGTAGTCAAGCCTAGCACGGGACGCATCCATTGGATATCTCCTATCAATTTCTGGAAGTCATTTAAGGTGTTTAGCTTCTCTGTTCTTAAGGAGAGTTTTTGTACTGTAAGCACCTTAGGATATACTTCATATCCTAAATATTGAAAAGGAGCATGTCTTTGAATCTTTTCTGGAGCTATGTGCAATTTATAATTCCTTAGTGTTTCTATGGTTTTTTGTAGACATGCTTCTAACATTTGTTCCTCAGGTGCACATCCCAATATATCATCCATGTAATGTAATAACATTACTTTTGGAAATGCTTTTCTTACTGGAGTAAGAGCAGCAGCAACATACATTTGACACATAGTAGGGCTGTTTTTCATTCCCTGTGGCAAAACTGTCCATTCATATCTTTTATAAGGCTCAGCTAAGTTAACGCTGGGCACTGAAAAGGCAAATCTTTTCATATCCTCCTTATCTAGAGGGATAGAATAGAAACAATCCTTAATGTCTATAACCCACAGAGGCCATTCTCTAGGCAACTGAGTAGGAGATGGAAGTCCAGGTTGAAGAGTTCCCATAGTTTCCATCTGTTCATTTACCTTTCTTAAATCAGTCAACATCCTCCATTTTCCAGATTTCTTTTTTACAACAAATACTGGGGAATTCCAAGGACTTAGAGAAGGTTGTAAGTGTCCTTGATCAAGTTGTTCCTGTACTATATCTAGTAAGGCCTGAATTTTATTGTTATCTAAGGGCCACTGTTCTATCCACACTGGTGTATCAGTTTTCCACTGGATAGGAACAGGTGAAAGTGTTGGCAGGCCTTCAACAGCAGCCCTGCCTAAAAAACCGAAGTACTCATTTTTAACCCTAATTGTTGTAAAATGTCTCTTCCCCACAGATTGATGGGGATTTTTTCAACTATAAAAGGAGTAAAAATTCCTGTTTCACCTTCAAATACCCATCTTAAAGGGGTAGCACTAACTTCAGCTGCTATTGATCCTCCTACCCCAGACATGTAGGTGTCTGCCTTAGTCTTTGGCCAGTGACTGGGCCAGTTGGCACCTCTAATGACTGTGCGATCTGCACCTGTGTCCACCAGTCCTTCTAATGCTATGCCATTTATATAGATGGTGAGCATAGGTCGGTCAGCTGTCACAGCTGCTGTCCAGTATATTCCTGGGTTTTTCTGCTTGGAGTCCGAACATGGGTGACTGTCACCAGGTTGCTTATTAGGAGTCTGTATCAATAAACCCGATGCTACTACTTCCCCTGGTTGATAAGTCACACATTGTCTCCCTGTGTTAGTGACTGGGATATTATCTACACATTCCCCAGTTTCCCACATCAGTGTATGAATGAACACTGTCTTGTAAGTACTCTCAGGAGGTGAAATGGTCAAGCCTACTGTGCCTGGAGGCAAGGGATCCATAGGTTGGAGAGGAACAGGTTTCACCTCTCCAGGGGGTATCTCAATTGTCCCAGCTGCATACAACTCTATCCTCCCTAATTGTAGTCCCTTTCTCCCATCATGTTGCTTCCTGGCTGACTGATTGTGTAATCCCTTTCTCCCCTCAGATGGCTTCCTGGCTGATTGATCATGTCTGGGTATTGGACTTGGAGGCACTCTCTGGGTGTGGCATCGGCTGCCATCATGCCCCAAGTGTTTTTTGCTTGGGGCCCTGGAGCTGGGCCCCTCATCCCGTTTCCCTGAATCAGTCTACACTCTGAGGCCCAATGGAGTCCTCTGTTGCATTTTGGACATGGGGTTTTGGGTCTTGTTCTCCCAGCCTGTCTTCTCACTCTGTCTCTGTGCCAACATTGAGCTTTCAAATGGCCTACTTTACCGCATTGAAAGCATTGACGAGTCTCTCGGGAAACCCCTTGCCAAAAGGGATCCTGTCTCCCCATGTTGGGATCTTGGGAAGTCTGCACCATAGCCTGGCTATAAAAGGTATTTGTGCCCATTGCGGCACAGCGTCTTATGATCTCCTCTAAAGGAGCATCCTTACGTAGTCCTAGTATAATCCTTCTACAAACCTCATTGGCATTGTCTCTAGCAAGTTGCCTCACCAAAGTGTCTGTTACTTCATTTTCACCATTTGCCTGTATGACAGCTGTCTGCAAACGTGCCACAAAATCTGCAAAAGGTTCATTTGGTCCCTGTACAATTTTTGTGTAGGTCTCACCCTTGTAGTTTTTACTGGGGAGAGAAGCCCATGCTTTGATAGCAGCAGCAGAAATTTGCTCAAATGCTGTTATGGAGTAATTAATCTGTACCAAAGCGTCTGCATAAGAACCTATACCCATTAGTAGGTCATAGGTGATGGAAGTATTAGCTGCATTTTGACTATTTTGTTGGGCTTGAATTCTACAGAGCTCAGTAAATTCAGAAAGCCACAACAAATTTTGTCCAGGTTCTAAGCACACTTTTGCAATGACTTTCCAGTCACTAGGGGTTAAGGTTTCATAAGCCAAATTGTGTATTAACATTTTAACATAATCTGATGTAGCCCCAAAGACAGTGCAAGATTTTTTCAGGTTTTTAAGGACATCCATATTAAAAGGAGCATATCTTCTACTCTCTTGACCTGCAGAATTACGCTGTTGAATCACTGGAAAAATTTGAAGTTTGAAATCATTATCTACTTCTTTTCCATTTTCAATTGCTTCAATAAGCCCTCTTTCTAATCTAGTTACAGGAGTGGGCAGTTGTTGGGAGGGGGGGCTCTGTGTGGGAGGAGGGGGGGGCGCTGATGAGGTCACCGCCCCTCCCACTACTCCTCCTCCCTCCGTCCCTGAAGGTGGAGTGGATGTGGGCTGATCAATAATCTGCTCTCTAGGTGGGGTTGAAATTTCTTCAGGACAATCAGAGTCTACACCCTCAGATTCCTCATTCAAATCCCCTTGCCCTCTGGCAATGTCCTGAGTTTGCCTATCTTCTATCTTTTGTTCCTCACGCTTCCTTCTCCGAGCCTTTTTAGAACTCTTCCTTCTTCTAAACTCTTCTTGATAGCTTAAGTCTAATAGAATCAAGTTGTATAGGTAAAATACCTCTGGGAAAATTTGACAATTCCCATTTTTTGAGTAAAATTCTTTCATTTCAAGTCCCACTAGCTTCCATTTATCTATACGTAGTTTTTCTTCATTTAAGAACCAAGGGGACGTGCGAATCAATGAGTGTATGAGATTATTCATTTGTGGGATGGGAACAAGTAAACTTTTCTCATCAATTATCTTAATTATATCCTCTATAGCATTGCTAGATGAGGCAGGGGCTGGGGTTGGAGCAGGGTCAGCTGAGGCCCAGGATTTACCTAACATCTGCCCCATCTCAGTTACTAGAGATTGCTGATTTAGTCCTTAACAAGGTAAGTTCCTTATTTCTATTAGAATACTCACCTAATCTCCTGGTCACAGGAGGACTTCGGTGGAAGTAGGGTGCCAGCCACACGTTGGACGCCAAATGCTGGAACTCTATCTTTCCAGAAATCAGCAAGAGTCAGGATCACTAAACGTCTTTATTCTAGATCTTTACCGTCGCCTCCAACGCCAGGTCACGAGTGCAAGTGAGCGTGAGTTCCACCACCTAAGTTTCTCTTGCTCCTCCCACACATGTCACTTCCCCCTCTTTGTCCCACCAATCAAGTCAGCACAGAACAGCTGGGGAGGGTCAACCTTAAACAAGTTAATAGGGAACCGTCCAATTGGCAATTAGTCTCACGTGCTTCACCATCCAAGTGCATTGCTCAGTTCTAGCCCTTTACATCATCCTAGTTTTCTTCTTGATGGTATGACCTCAACAAATATATTTCATTAAATGTAAGAAGTGTGTCTAATCACACAATATAAACTCTTGCCTAGCTCTAAAGTTTCCTTCTCTATAGTGTAAAATTTGCTTTTAACTGTTATTGTTTTCCCTTATGTCTTCAAAGTGAAAGTCTTTGGGAATGAAAAATGCAAACAATTATCTATGAATTGAAACAAAAAAAAATTATGTAATTTGTGAAATGTATTTATGCAGTTTCATAAATGTTCTGTAACTCATTAATAACCATGAAATTTTATTAGCTGTATTCCAGTTTGACTACAAGAGTGTATCCTCTTAAATTACTCATAGTCACATTTCCAACAATTTTAGTTCTTAATTATTTATATAATGATGATACTTCTACCTATAAATAATTATGATATGCAAAAAGCATTCCTATAATTGATTTGTTTTAAAGATCCTTAGCAAATGAATCCCCACTTCTTAATTTTTAATAAGATTAGTAACTCAAATACTTAAGTTCCAAATTTTGATGGGAAAAAATAAAATATCAGTGCTAAATAATCATATCCAAATTTGTTCCTCCCTCTTATTTTTGATATTTGAGTTATTTTTTAAATTAATGACTACTGCAAAGCAACATTCAGAAGTACAGCTACTGCTGCTGCTGCTGCTGCTGCTGCTGCTGCTGCTGCTACTACTACTACTACTACATTTTAGATTTTTAAACATTTAATTTTAAATCAGTGTAAATCATAAATACTATGTACAAAAATGTTAGGTTTAATTTCAAATTTGTGTTCACTCTTAATTCTTTCAGGTATTTGCTTTTATAAATCATATTCAGTTGTAGGAATATGTCTCGGTATGATTTGGCTTGCAAAGAAATAATCATTGGTGAAAGTAAAACTGTCTGATTTTAAAAGGTAAGATAAATAGATATGTCTGAAGCAGCATTGTATTATCATTTGTAATCAGATAAGCATCTCCAGTCTATTCAAAATAAACAAATGAACTCAGTCTCATAAACTGACCAATGTCTCCTTGCATGTCTTGGTCTTCAATGAAATTCAAGTGAACATGAAGAGAGATGCAAAAACATCTTTTAAATAAGCCCCTTAACCCCAAAACAATAAACAGGAACTGATTTTGACATGTAATTTATCAAGCTCTGAAAGTTTTACTATTATAAACAAAGAGGAGAAAGAAACAAAAATAAATGAATGTTATGAATGCTGCCTTGGGGAAAAATCCTTAGGACAAAATATGAATTACCATAATTTGGGAATGCATTCCTAAACTCATTTTTGTCCATTAAACTTCTGCATCCCTAAAATAATTGATGCTATTTAATTGTAACAAATATTTCAGAAAATCTCTAAGAACTAGAAAAGACAGTTCTTATTTACATGTTTGTCTTCTTCATTTATATCTAAATTAAATAATTAAAAGTCCAGAGTGCACTGACTGGTTGGAATAAAAAGTGAAAAAAAATACATAGAAATGTTTAGAGAATGTTTTTCTATCATATATCATATGGTTTACTCTACACCAAGCATTATTTACTTGACAATATTATCCCTCGTTCCTTTATAATATTCCTTTTGACTAAATACTAACAGAAAAAGAAAAGGCTTCATTTAAATAAAGTTGTTATGCAAACTCACAATGTTAGAATATTTAAGGGTGAATCATGTCACTGCAGTATGAGATAAGGTTGGAGTTTTCAATATTTAGGGTTTTTTTGGTTGGTTTGATTATTTTACAAAATAGATTTAAACACATATTTAATATCAAAATAGAGCTCTTCATGAGTTTTCTCATTCCTCCAAAAATAGTCTGAAAAGGAAAATTATTATTTATGATGAACTATCAATTGGATGGTATCAGCCTTAGGGATTTGATCCCTAACTTCATAATTATTTAGTTTCTTCCTCAAGAAAATTCTGGACTCACTGGGTGCATATTGAAAATGCACTGCTTTATCACTTGAATTATTTTCCCGAGAACTGCTCCCATATTATTCTCAACTGGATACATTTAGCTAACCATGTTAATTTAAAACACATAATAGTCAATAGCATATCCTTTGAAACCATTAAGCTGTGTTCTGTGAAAGCATATTTGGCTATGTTTTCAATCTCCTACTCTTGACCCCAGACACTGAGTATTACTGAATAAGTCCAGTTGATACTTACATTATAAATGTCTGAATACTCTAATTCATAACAACTTTTAAAATTTGATAAAATAACATTATTCTTCTTCCTGATTCCCTATTCAGCTTGGATTTGTACTTGTTGGTCTAAGGTGGAAGGGAGAGTGCAAATGGAAAATGACCTTGCAATTAGTTATAGCAGATTCTCATGAAACTCTCCAATTATAGCCAATTTGTATTCTGACCTAGCTACAAAGCACAACCCTAATTAGTGCAACTATTTGGGAAAGCTTAGAGAATACCTGTCTGCACTCTGCCCCCAGCAAATGTTAGCCCCTTCTTTTTCTCACAGGAGAGCTAGGACTCTCCATCAAATACTTGAAAAATAATAGGAAACAGGAGATGATTGAAAAATAACATAAAAGCAAAAGATTCTTTTTTGAACTGTGCTTTGAAGTTAAATTTATTCATTAAGTATTTTATATATTCACATATATTAAATATATATATATATATATATGCACATGCATGAAGGGATATATATGTATTTATACATGCATACAGATATTTTATGTAAACCATTTTTAAAATGTATAGAGGTCCAAAGAGTACATACTTAGGTATATTTTTTTCCAATGTATTCTAATTCCTGCCATTTATTTTAAATAAGTCCAAAGCATTTTGGTATATCATCTGGCACCACATAATTGCTTATTTAATTGCAATGCAAGAAAACATTTAGTATAAAATATTAATAAATTGTCAGCACATTTGTTGTGATACCACTCTCCACCAGCCCTAGGTTATGGTTGTGAAAACATCTCCCCCTTTTTTTCCCCAGACTCCTCCTTCTTTTTCTAAAGGTACATTCTCCTTTGATCTAGCAAAAAATCACTCAAGCTTCCTTGTATAAAAAATCTCCACTTGCTTCTCCAAATGCATATTCTGGTGCTATGTAATCCAGAAATAGTTATTTGGGTACTTGGAAAACTAGAAGGATTGAGATTCATTCATACACAAATCATTTGAACCTTGGAAACTTGTAAGAGGTTGAGGAATTTCCCCTGAGGCACCTATGGGGTTGTCAATATTTTTTTTCAGAGTATATTTGAAGTGAAATTATTCCCAAAGCGTTTCTTTATACCGAAAGCTATTTCCTAGGTAAATATAACTTATAGAGAAGCAGCTAAGTGATATAGTGAATAAAAGTAATAAGCTGGGAGTCAGAAGGACTCTTCTTCCTGAGTTCAAATTTGACTTTAGACATTTACTAGCTGTGTGGGCTAGGCAAGTCACAAGGGAAAAATGGCCTAGGCAATGGAGAGATTTGTAGGTAAAATTTAAACTCAGGGGGTTTGCTATTGTAACTTGGCTTACTAGTTGAATACAATAAGGTGGGGTTTCCAAAGATGTCCCCAGAGATGGGATAGTAAGGCTGAACTGATCCCCATCAGTGCCTTTCCCTGTTTGCTTCAGGAAGGAATTTTATCATTACTTCAGGCTTTGTCTGCCAACCTTACCTATTTACCCAGGATCTCATCAATATGGTATAATGCTTTTAAAAATATTTACTTTTAAATTTTTTTTAAATGTTGCAGTTCTGATTGTCTCTTTTCTCCTTCTCTCCATAACTCATTAAGATGTTAAGCAATATGTTAAATACACATTGAAATCATGAAAAAAATTACTTTTTTAATTAAAATATTTTATTTACAAAACATATGCATGGGTAATTTTTCAACATTGACCCTTGCAAAACCTTCTCTTCCAAATTTTCCCCTCCTTTCACCCACTCCCTCCCCTAGAGGGCAGGTAGTTCAATACATGTTAAATATGTTATAATATATGCTAAATACAATACACAATACACAATAATATACAATTATCTTGCAAAAAATTGGATCTAGAAGGAAAAGAAAACTGGGAAAGAAAACAAAATGCAAGCAAACAACAGAAAGAGTGAAATTTTATACAATAGTCCACTGTCCTCTCTCTGGGTGCAGATGGCTCTCTTCATTGCTGAACAATTGGAACTAGTTTCAATCATCTCATTGTTGAAGAGAGCCCCATCCATCAAATCATATATTCTTGATACAAAACATATTTCATGTTAGACGTATTATCAAAAAAGCAGAAAAATAAAGTGAAAAAATATATACTTCAATTTCCACTCATAGTATGTTATGTTCTCACTAAGTACTAATGAGATAATGAGATATTAGGTTCTTACTAAGTGCTAAGTTGGTACTTGACAATTCTCTAGTTTTGGTCTTAACTAGGAGTTTAACCCCTTTGAACTCCTGAAGAGGAGCTTGCATGCTTAGGAGGAGCAAGTTCATTAGTTGAAGTAATTTTTTCCCAGAAACCCTTGTGTTATCCCAAGCCCATTCTCTGGGAGGATAAAGGAGGAAAGCACTCTGAGAGATGGAGAGTCTCTTGTCTGGACCAGACTTGAGGCAGCTCTCTGGAGGAAGAAGACTCTCTACTCTGGACCAGAGTTGACAGCAACTGTCTGGAGACAAGGGCTCTCTACAGGAAGAATAATCTGTCATAGAGATTTGAGTTGACACAGCAGATCTCCCAGAGACCAACCGGCAGTGTCTGGAGACAACAGCACATTACAATAGTACATTAGGTTTTTCTCTGGAGGTGGTTAACATTTTTCATCATGAGTTCTTTAGAACTATCTGGAATGAATGTTTTAATTGAAATACCTCTTCTTCACTGTTGATCATCATTACAATATTGTTGCTCCATACCATGTTCTGGTTATGCTTAGTTCAACATTGTTTTGAGATAGCCAAGGCAATAAAATCAGGACAGCCAAGGTGTTTGTAATTTAGAGAGCATTTATTTACCAGCCGGGATGGATCTCTGGGTAGAGTTCTGTCCTGAACAGAAGTAGAGATAGGCTTATAAACATCCCTTATTCAGTCTTGTGATTATAGTGACTCAACTTTCTGCTTACAAGGGGAAAAATAGGGGGCTTACAGAATATCTGACATTGTTAGGCAAGTATTCTGTCTGAACATAGTTGAGCAAGCACTTTGTAAAAACACTTCCTTTAATTTAATTTAAGCAACATTTTCCCATAAGCCTGAGGCCCCTTGACACAGGGATAAAGGGGCCAGTCTTTTGTCCATTTCAATTTCAGTTCCCATAAGTTTTTCTAGTTTTCTGTTGTTGTTGTTGTTGTTTCCTGAAACTACACTGCTCATCATTTTTACAGCACACTAGTACACCATCATAATTATATACTACAACTTATTCAGCTATTTCCCAGAGCATTTCCTCATTTTTCCAATTTTGTTCTCACACAAACACAAGAGCTTCTATAAATATTTTTATTTATTATAGGTCATTTTCCTTGAAACTGGGGTTTTTTTTGAAGCTCAAATGATAAAATGTATTAATGTACTAAGGAACAAAAAGTTAAATGTCATTGGCCAGAAGAAGAATTAAATAATATGTGTGCCTTAGTGGATATAGATGTTTAAGGTCTCAAAATGACCTGAATTCTCAAGTATAGCTTCTCATAACTACTGATTTTGTGACAATGGCAAAGTTCAGATGTAACCTATCAATGCCCCCAAATCAATTAATGATGTCCCTAAATTACAAAAATGCCCAAAACTATTAATCTATGTTGGTAGAGAGTTTTCCTTATTTGGGAACATCCCTAATCCCTACATCAATTAAATCATACATTTAAAACTTGATGTCCAAGTGAATACTTATTATATGTCTAAGTTAGTATTTAATTAAGTTTTCTTTATTCCAATTCCAGGTCTATGCCAATGAACATATCTTGGGGAATACAGGAAGAAAATGAGGGAATCGGTTGTTTCAGTCTAATAGGGGAAAAAAAAAGGTAATTCAAAATTTACAAATTTAAAGAGTATCAAGCAGCCTATAAGTTCAACCCATTAACAAAAGGAATCCTCTCCAAAGCACATCTAGAAAATGTTGCTACTTCATTGCCTTCCAAGAGGGGAAATTAAGACCTATTCAGGTTGATCTTACCCCTTTCATAGGTTCTCACAGGAAGTTTTCCTAACCATGTCTAAATGTGTCTCTTTGTAGTCTCTAGACTTTGCCTTTAAGCCTTGTTTTCTAGTACCAAATATAATCTTCCACAGGACAAACCTTCAAATAATTGAAATTAGCTTCCATGCTTCTGATGTCAGTCATTTCTTCTCCAGGACAAATACAAACAGTTCCTTAAGCCAATCTTCATATATTTTTGAGTTCACAACCTATATTTATTTTTAAGGACCATTCCTTGAATCCAAATCACTAGGTTTTCACTGATTGGCTACTAAAAGGTAATGCTATCATGGTCATCTTCTAGAATGAAGGATCAACAACAACAGCAGCAGCAACGTATGTATGACATAGACTCAAGTTCCTTCATCTTTCTGTTTACTCCCTTCTGTATATTCTCTAGTTTGTGGACAAAGGGATATGTTTGTGGAAAAAGACATAATTCAGGTCTCATGTTTATAGAATAATATCCATGGGTTTTTTTTTAATGTTTTTGGCCATCATACCCATTTGCTCTTTCTTTCTCAATTTAGTTTTTTTTTTTTTTCTCAAGTCAAATCTTCCAGAAATAAATACAAGCCTTTGGAAGAAATCAGATGTGGGAATGGTACAGTAGTACTGTGCAAGGATGCAGTAGCCTCCCTACCCTACTAAAAGAAGAGTATTTAGGAAATCTTTGATCACTTTAGTAACACCTTCAAACACGACTGCTAGTAAAGATCAAAAGAGCTTTTCCCACATGTGGGGAGTTTGAATATCAACTAGCCACCAATTTCCTAGTAGCCTTTTTATCTGATATTTCCTACCCTGAGTTTGAGTGAATGTCAATCATCAGGAGCAAGTTTTTCTCTTCTCCCTGTTCCTTGCCCTGGTGTAAACAGATAAACATTTTATAGATAAAGAAAAGAAACCCACCAGATTTTGCTGGTTTGGGAACTCAATTCTACCAGGAAAATTTCACTGATCCAGGGACCTGTAGTGCTCCTTATAATGGAATTCTCTCCACTGACAACAACTGTAAACGTTCTTTACAGCAGGGTTAATGTCCAGTTTCTATTAATCAATATTTCATCACTCTCCTTCCAATATTCTATCCATTATGCCTTGCTGCTTCCTCAATAAAAACTAATTTTAAATCTTTAACAATATTATCAAATTATTTGAAAAGTGTACTATATAGCTTTCATATGGAAATGGTTTGTGATTTTATGCTTATTTCCCAATAAAATAAGAATGACTAAAGACTAAAGTTTGAGTGGCAAAATCCTAAAAGTTACTCCATTTAGTGTTTCTCTTCAATAGTGAAACCCAATCATTTATTGAAAAACAGAAGAGACAAGACTGCTAAGCCTCCAGCTGAGTAGTCATCAATGAAGTAATGTAACGTTATTTCTGATGAGCAGACAACCAAGAGAGATTCAATCTATACTGAGCTCTCTCATCAAAGCTGAGGAGAAATACAGCAGATACCCTCCACAACCCTGCCCATATCAGATTGCTTGGCTCTATCAGGTCTTTGTTTCAGAAAAAAGTCTCCATGTGAAGTCAAGGAAACTAATTCCTTCCTGTACATCTCAACTGTATTTTAGCTTAGACAAAAGTAACTTTTGTAAGGAGACAGGAGTAAAGGGCTTGTTTCCTGCAGTGATCACTTTGGAAATCAAATACCTCCTGTCCCAATCTTGATCATCATTCTTCCCTTGTCTCCCAAATAACATACTTGGAGTAAAAAAGAGACTTTTTGAAAATGTCACATCTAAGTATCAGGTTTTCTTTTCAGCAGGACTGAGATAATGGGGAGATATTTCTCTCCTATTAGAATGCAAGCTTCTTGAGATGAAAGGTAACTTAACTTAATTATAAATGTATTTGTGTCTCTAGCACCTAACATGATTTTTGACCCAATAAATTCTTCTTGATTCATTGTCAATTTCAAGTACAATGTAATTATATACCTTAAGTCTTTTAAAAATATTTTCCCCTTTGTTTTTCATTATAGAATAAAGTAGGGAGCTAATGAACTAGCAAGAAAAATGCATTTTGAATAAAAGAGCTTGCTTCTGAAAGTCTCAGCTGCTTGTGTGATTATGTGATAAGCATGTAACTTCTCTGCATTCCTTTTCCTCAAACATAGTATGAGAAGTTCATAAGAGCATATGTATATTGTTCATTGTGGTGCTTGGTTCCAGTATTTGTGTCTTTAGCTGCTTTTCTTTGTTATAATAGGAAAGTTCAATTTTCTGGAAATATTGGTCCTGTAAAAAATCAGTAAAACTGATTCTAAAAATGAAATGAAAATTAGGGACTGCATCAAGATATTCTCTAAGGCTCCCTAAATCTTTGAGCCTCTCATTTTATGGTGAACCACAAGTAAGCGCCACAATGTTTATTGCATCTAAGATCTCTTTGAATTAGATGTATTCTCTCATGATGCATATTTATGCATGCCTTTCTGGTGTAACTTTGTCCATAAGTTTGCCATAGATAGTACATTCAATATGCTAGAGGCCTTTCTTTTTGGAAGTTATTAATTAATGCTATTTTAAAATTAGGCACTCTAGAATTTTCTGTTGACTATAGGAGCACAGGATGATGAACTCTAAATTCAAACAAGACACTTTCCATTACTAATACTAGTATTAGTTACTTGATGTGGTAAAGGTCACTTAAGATGGTCTTATACAAGTCACTTAATTGAAAATCTGTTTCTCATCTGTTGAATGGTGATGAATAAGAAATTATTTTGCTCAGAACTAGCCTATTCTACTTCAAGTTCTGCCTTTGGTGCACTCTTGGCTGCTTGGAGGTTTCCTATCTAGAGTACTCTATGAAGCTAAAAGAATAATCTCTTCATTCCCATATCTTTATTTTTTCCTTCTATAGAAACACATGCTTGAGAACTTTAGGTGTAAAGGAGATGGGTTCAGTGGATAAAGCACATAAATCAAATCTCAACTCAAAAACGTATTACCTATGTGACCTTGGCCAAGTTCCAACCTCAATTTCTCATCTGTAAATAGGACATCATAATAATACCTATTAAACCCAGGTTTCTTGTGAAGATCAAATGAGAAAATATCTGTAAAGAACTTTTATAAACTTTTATAAACTTTAAACTGCTATACAATGATTGATATTGTTATACTCTGAAAGGATCAACTATCAAAAATGTGCTTTCAATGGAAAACATTCTGAGGACTTACAAAAAAATATAGTCATAAGAAATTTTAAGTTAACTAGTTTTTCTTCTGTTTTATTTATTTATTTACTTATTAAATACTGACTTACAGGCCTAAAGGTGTAAGACCCTAGAAACCAAAGCAATCCTGTTCCTTTCAGAAAATCTGGGGCACCAATTTTTCATATTCATTTACATAAACATGCATACTGATTAACATAAATTTACATGCATTGTTCAAGAATGGAAAATTAATTATTAAAGCTCAAAACAATATATTCAGACCTTCTTCTGAGGGCTTCTTCAAAAAGTGCAAAAGTTCAAAAATAAGTTTGGGAAGCTTGATTTCTTTTGGGCTTTGGTCCAACCCAGGTACAATTCTCAGATATAACCATTCTTTTAGCATAAGCATGTGCTTGTGCAAAGTGGTGTGGAAGGTTTTTGTTTCCTTAATGCAGATCTTATACTCACAAGAAATAATCCTTAATGCAATCTTTTAGTCTGCTTGGGTCACTATCTACATTGACCCTCTCCCCCTTTCTCAGTTTTTACCAAGTAATTTTTTCGTTGTCCACACACTAGAGAAACTATTGACTAAGCTGGTCAGGACTGATTTACTCAATGATAGGAAGCATTTAGTTCTCTAAAAATGGCATGAAGCCTCAAAAGAAGTCTTATATTATTTTGTAATCCTGCTTTTTCAAACTCAGAAGCTTAATCTGATCCTTGTAGAGCATAAAATAAGGATATTTTCTCTACTTTAGGGATGATAACCTGTGAAGTTTTAAAAGGCTCAATATTATGGGTATTAAACTTTCCTATCCTAGGAAACTTTAATAAAGAAGAATGCCAATAATCCAAAATCCATCTTTCCTAGCTCTCTCAGCTGGGCCTGCCATGCCAAGACTCTGATGGATCACAGCTGATCAGGTCATTTGCTGATAAACATATTTCAGAGGATTTTCCTTTCCATCTTTGCTTGAAATTCTTATCCTCTAATGATATGTCCTTGTGGAGGATGCCTTGAATCCTAACTTTACTTCTTTTAAGAAAATTGTAACTCCTCCTGAACAACAAACTTAGCTTTTGAAACTCTTAAGGTCTGTCTATTATACAGAATACTGACCATCAAAGTGAAATAAAAACATTTAGTCAAACATCCAGCTCATTTTGTCTATCTTAGGGCGAGAAAAGCTAAATAATGCAGACTTTTGAGATACTTAATTGCAGGCTTACATTTTTTTCAAGTAGATATTACATAGTGAACATACTCAGATTTTTTTTTAATTTTAGAAAGTTTTCAGAATATTTTGGTTAGCAACTGTTCTGAAAAAAATTAGCACCCCATAAAATGCACATAATACTGTGTGGGACAGGGGCTAGATCCTTTACCTAAATTAACTAATCAGAGACATTTTCAGATACAAAGAAAAAGCAATTATTTAGTCCTTGCAGGGAAAGGCCCAAGCAAACCTGGGAGGCATCTCAGATCCTAACATGTGTTTTATCTGACAAGCTGGAAATAGTAAAGCTGGTTAAATTGTAAAAGACCCAAATATTTTCTTTGGATGGACTAAAAATGATGTAACCATTATTGACCAGTGGTCACCAATCTTGTCTACTTCCTGTGGGGCACATCAGGTCCTGAAGCTTAGGTGTAAATTCTGACCTTTCTAGAGACCTCTAGGCCAAGACACCATGTTACTTTCTTCAACCTGGGCCTAAGGCCCAAACTTCCAGCTTGCAGATACCAGAATAGGTATCATGTTACGTAGGCCTAAAATCTCATAGACTTTTTGAGAAAACTTCACCTGGTCTTATTTAATACAGTGCTGGTTTTTGAATCAGGTGATATATGTTCAAAGCAAGAATTGGTTCATTTACTATCTGTGTGATCCATCCTCTGAGATATATTTTCTTCATTTACAAAATGAAACCTACCAACTTCTACAGTATAATAGATGTCTAATTCTATGACTATAATATGATATAACAAATATTTGACATAACAGCATATAACATGCTATGTGTAATCATGTGTAATATATGAAGGAAAATAGGAGGTGAATTAGCATATGGAAAGTGTAGGAGGGTGATAAAAAGATGACATGCTAGAGGAAGAAGAAGTCAGTAGCAAAACACTTTTAAGGAAGGACAGAATTAAAGGAAAGAGAAAATATATGGCAGGGGTGGGGAATACAGTAAGCAATAGTAATTGTAAAAATATTTTTTTTTCAAAATTAAGTTTTCTCCGGTAAGCTTCATTTCTCAAACATAGAGGGGACTAAGTCAAATTTATAAAAATTAGGAGTTATGTCCCAATTGGTAAATGATCATAAGTTATGATCTGTACTCAAAGGACTATAAATTCATGCATTTTCTTTGACCTAACAACATCACTATTACCAATCATGAATACCAAAAAAGATTTTAAAATTTTAAATGATTTGTATGTGCAAAAAATATTCAAAGCAGCTCTCTGCTCAGTACAATAAAAATTGAAAATTGAGTGGATTCCCATCAATTAGAAAACGGTTCAATAAACTGTAGTATGTATGTTTGATAAAATATTATTGTTTCATGGGAAACGATAAGAAGAATGCTATAAGAAAAAAAAAAAAACCCTTGAAAGTCCCCTATGAATTCAAGAAAAATAAATGTACTGTATACAAAAAAAAATATACATAGCAATGTTCTGGAATGTAAATGACTTTGCTATTCTGAGTAATGTAATCATCCACAATTTCTCTAAAAGACTTATAATGAAAAATTCTGTCCATATCCTGAGAAGGAATTGATTGTGATTTAATACAGATTGAAGCATTCTCTCATCATCTATTTTTTAAATTTAATCTTTTTGAGGATTTTTATTTTCATTAGAGGGAGAGATCTATGTTTTCTTTCACAATTTGACTTTTATGGAAATGTTTTTCATAACATCACTTATTATTTCTTAATTGTGGGTGAGGATAAGGGAGAGAACCTAGAATGCAAAAAAAAATTAAAAATAAATTCAAACTAATTTTGAATGTAACTGGAGAAAATATTAAATAAATGGATTTTTAAAAAATAATACCAAGAGCATTAATGAAAAAGAATGTAGGGAATGATAGCCTTGCACCACTATACCTAAAACTCTATTATCAAGTTGCAATCATCAAGAACATATGGTATTGCCTAAGAAATAGAGTGGTAGGTAAGTGGAAGAGGTTATATATGCATGACACAATAGTCAATGAATATAGTAATCTGGGCTATGATGGGCCCCAGGAATGCACTTCTGGGATAAGAACTCACTACTTCACAAAAAATTGCCAGAAAAACTTGAAAATAATGTATCAGAGACTTGGCATAGACATGTTTCTCACATCCCATTTCAGGGTGGGGATAAAATAGGTACATGACACCTAGTGAAAGTACTCTGGGAGTTGACTATGAACCACATCATAGAATTCCCAATCTGTATATTTTTGTCTGCCTACATTTTTGATTTTCTTCACAGGCTAATTGTACGCTGTTTCAAATTCCGATTCTTTTTGTACAGCAAATTAACTGTTTGGACATGTATACATATGTTGTATTTAACTTATACCTTAACATATTTAACATGTATTGGTCAACCTGTCATCTGGGAAAAGGGTGGGGGTGAGGGAGGGGAAAATTGAAACAAAAAGTTTTTCAATAGTCAATACTGGAAAAATTACCTATGCATATTTTTTTTGGTAAAAATGAATTAGGGGACACCGATACATTGTTGGTGGAATTGTGAATAGATCCAGCCATTCTGGAGAATGATTTGGAACTATGCTCAAAAAGGTATCAAACTGTGCATACCCTTTGATCCAGCAGTGTTACTACTGGGCTTATATCCCAAAGAGATTTTAAAGAAGGGAAAGGGACATGTATGTGCAAGAATGTAGTGGCCAGAAACTGGAAACTGAGTAGATGCCTATGATTTGGAGATTGGCTGAATAAATTGTGGTATATGAATATTATGGAATATTATTGTTCTGTAAGAAATGACCAGCAGGATGATTTCAGAAAGGTCTGGAGAGACTAACATGAACTGATGCTGAGTGAAATGAGCAGGACCAGGAGATTATTATATACTTCAACAACAATACTATTTGATGATCAATTCTGATGGACATGGCCCTCTTCAACAATGAGATGAACCAAATCAGTTCCAATAGAGCAGTAATGAACTGAACCAGTTATTCCCAGCGAAAGAACTCTGGGAGATGACTATGAACCACTACATAGAATTCCCAATCCCTCTATTTTTGTTTGCCTACATTTTTGATTTCCTTCACAGGCTAATTGTACACTATTTCAAAGTCCAATTATTTTTGTACAGCAAAACAACTATTTGGACATGTACACGTATATTGCATTTAATTTATACTCTAACATACTTAATATGTATTTTTTCAACCTGCCATGTGGGGGGAGGGGAAAAATTAGTTGTCAATGTTGTAAAATTACCCATGCATATATCTGGTAAATAAAAACTATTTTAAAAAAAAGATATCTAAGTAACTTTTGTCTAGAGAGTTACTGATTGTCATGAATAGACAATTTTTACTTGCAGAAATTAAAGCTATTTATAGTCATATGAGAAAATGCTGCTTTATATTAGACAAATTGATCAGACAAATAAAAGTTAAGACAATTCTGAGGTAGCACTTCACATCTCTAGATTGGCTAAGATGATAGAAAAGATAACAATAAATGTTGGAGGTGATGTGGGAAAACTATGGAGTTGTGAAATGATCCATTCTGGAGAGCAATTTGGAACTATGCCAAAAGGGCTATAAAATGGAGTATAAGATAGAGTAGGGCAATCAAGAGTGGAAGTGAGCTAACTAATGTGTAGAAGAGGAAATATAGGCCTGCGCTAAGTCGTTCATTTTGGCTTCCTCAATGCATAATAATAATAAGGATGGGGATTAGGGTTGTTTCAAACAGAATATAGAATATAATTAATTCTGATGAAGTAAAAACTATGATTAATGATAGTTGAAGAATGATTAGTATAGTTAGGTAATTTCCCCCCCCCCCTGCATCAGGGTTCATAGGCTAAATGACTTTGGCTTGCAATTATTATTAGTGGCAGAAGTCAGCTTGATTAGAAGAGATCCTGATAGGGAATCTAGTGAGGGATTGTAGTTGTAACCTAGGTCTGAGTTGTGATATAGAAGGGTTAGAGAAGGGTTAAGCTTCAAATGCTAATTAGAAAGCTGTGTGTTGTAGTGTTAATTCAAATTCAGGATTTTTTTGAGTATCAGGTTAAAGGAATTAGTATGAAGGTTAATACAAGGATTTTTAGCATTGTAGGAGGTTAAGGTTTTGGATGTGATCAGTGCCTTGGGTAGTGGAGATTTTGACCAGCAGTGTTAGACCAATGGCTGCTTCACAAGCTGAAAAGAGTAGGAGAATTGGGGGGGGGGGGGGTCATGGATATTGAGAATATGTGGAAGTGGGTGATTAAGAGGGTTATGAGGATAAAAAGGGATAACATTATACCCTCTAAGAATAAGAGGGTTCATATTAGGTGGGATCGATAAATTAGGACTCCTATTAGGGCTAACAGGTGTAAAAGGCTAGAACTGAGCAATGCACTTGGATAACAAATGCTGGAACTCTATCTTCCCAGAAATCAACTACAGTCAGGATCACTAAACGTCTTTATTCTTGATCTTTTACGGTCATCCTCCAACGCCAGGTCAAGAGTGCGAGAGAGCTTGAGTTCCAGGGCCCAAGTTTCTCCTCCTCCTCCTACTCTTCCCACACAAGTCACTTCCCCCTCTTTGTCCCACCAATCAAGTCAGCACAGAACACCTGGGGAGGGTCAACCTTCAAACAAGTTAATAGGGAACTGTCCAATTGGCAATTAGTCTCACGTGCTTCATTATCCAAGTGCATTGCTCAGTTCTAGCCCTTTACAAACAGGAAAGCCAGGATTAGGTTTAAGTTGATAGGAAGTATAAGGTATTCATGGAGTAGAACCATGATTTATTGAGTCAAAATCAATTATCTTACTTAGATTAAAAATCTATTCGGTTCATTCAAGACCTTTTTGGAATCATTTTATGCCAAATCACCTGTAAGTAAGATAATTAGGGAGAATGACAAGATGAGCATAGTTCCTGTTGTTGGGAGTTGAATGGCTCATGGGAGTGGTAAAAGGAGAGAATTTCTAGGTCAAAGAGAAGAAATGTGATGGCAACTAGAAAGAATTTTAATTGAAAAAGGTAGTGGAGCAGAGCCTAAAGGGTAAACCCACACTTGTAGGGGCTAGATTTTTTTTAAGTACAGGTAAAGTTGAGGTAGTCAAAAGGCAATGAGAACAACGATTGTTGAGAGGATAGAATTGATTAAGAGGTTTAAGATTATATTAATTATTTTTCTCTGGTTTTACCCAGAACTTAATGATTGGAAATCAGTAGTACTAATTATACTAGAAAAATATGAGCCTCATCAGTAAATGGATACATATAGGAATAGTCAAACTACATCTACGAAGTGTCAATATCCCAGGCAGCTGCTTCAAAGCCAAAGTGATGGGTGGATATAAAATGATAAAATAGTTGTCGTAAGAGACAGATGACTAGGAAAAGTGATCCAATGATTACATGTAGTCCATGGAAACCTGTTGCTACAAAGAATGTAGAGCCATAGATTCCATCTGAGATAGTGAAGCATGCTTTGTAGTATTCTATTGCTTGCAGAGTAGTGAAGTATAAGCCTAAGGCGATAGTAATAGAAAGGGCTTGAATTATTTGTTTTTGGTTACCTTATATGAGGCTGTGGTGGGCTCATGTGATAGAAACACCAGAAGCTAGAAGAATGGCTGTATTTAGTAGTGGTACTTCCAGGGGATTTAGTGGGTTGATTCCTACAGGAGGCCAACAATCCCCCAGTTCTAAGGCAGGAGACAAACTAGAGTGGCAAAAGGCTCAGAAGAAGCCTACAAAGAAGAATACTTCTGATGTAATGAAAAGGATTAAACCATATCGTAAGGCTTTTTGGACTACAGGGGTGTGATGGCCTTGAAAGGTTCCTTCTTGTACAATGTCTCCTCATCATTGGAATATTGTAAGAAGTATTGATGTAATTCTGATTAGGAGAAGGAGGGTGGAGTGGAAGTGAAATCATGTGTGTACTTTTTGATCCAGCAGTGTAAATACTGGATATGTATCCCAAAGAGATCCTAACAGATGGCAAAGGATCCACATGCGACAAAATGTTTGTAGCAGCTCTTTTTTGTAGTGGCAAGGAAATCAAGTGGATGCCTATCACTTGAGGATTGGCTTAATAAGTTATGATATGTGAATATAATGAGATATTAATGTCCTGTAAGAAACGATTAGCAAGTCATTTCAGAAAAGCCTGGGAAGACATAAGGGAGCTGATGCTGAAGGAAGTGAGCAGAAGCAAGAATACATTTTATACAGTAATAGCAAGATTATGTGATAATCAACTGTGATGGAATTGGCTCTTCTCAGCAATGCAGTGATTCAAGATAATTCACAAAGATTTTGGATGGAAAACGCCATCTGCATCCAGAGAGAGATCCATGGAGACTGAATGTGGATCAAAGCCTAGTATTTTCACTTTTTTTTCTTTGTTTGCTTTTTCTTTCTTGCATCTTTTTCTCTTATGGTCTAATTTGTCTTGCACAAGATGACAAATATCGAAATATTTTAAAACACATGTTTATTTATTTATTTAGTTTTTAATTCAAGTCTTCTTTATTCCAAATTTTGCAGACAATCTAATAGAACATCAAGTTCCCTTCATAAATTTTTTTCTTTTTTAATTTTTTAATTTTTTTATTACTTTTTATAATTATAACATTTTTGACAGAACATATGCATAGGTAATTTTTTTTACAACTTTATCCCTTGTACTCCCTTCTGTTCTGAGTTTTTCTCCTCCTTCCCTCCACCCCCCCAGATGGCAGACATTCCCATACATATTAAATATCTTATAGTATATCCTAAATAAAATATATATGTGCAGAACCTAATTTTGTTGTTGTTCTTGTTGCAAAGGAAGAATTGTATTCAGAAGGTAAAATAATCTGGGAAGAAAAACAAAACAAAATGAAAAAACAAAAAATACTCACAGTTTACACTCATTTCCCAGTGTTCCTTTTCTGGATGTAGCTAATTCTGTCCATCATTGATCAATTGGAATTGGAGTAGCTCTTCTTTAGATTGAAGATACCCACTTCCATCAGAATACATCCTCATACAGTATCATTGTTGAAGTGTATAATGATTTTCTGGTTCTGCTCATTTCACTCAGCATCAGTTGATGTCAGTCTCTCCAAACCTCTCCATATTCCTCCTGTTGGTCATTTCTTACAGAGCAATAATATTCCATAACCTTCATATACCACAATTTACCCAACCATTCTCCAGTTGATGGACATCCATTCATCTTCCAGTTTCTAGCCACTAGAAAAAGGGCTGCGACACGCATTTTGGCACATACAGGTCCCTTTCCCCTCTTTAGTATTTCTTTGGGATATAAGCCTAGTAGTAGCACTGCTGGATCAAAGGGTATGCACAGTTTGATAAATTTTTGGGCATAGTTTCAGATTGCTCTCCAGAATGGTTGGATTCTTTCACAACTCCACCAACAATGCATCAGTGTCCCAGTTTTCCCACATCCCCTCCAACATTCATCATTATTTGTTCCTGTCATCTTAGCCAATCTGACAGGTATAAAACACATGTGTAACTTATATTGCCTGCTGTTTGGGGAGGGGAAAGATAAAGAAGAAGTGAGGGAGAAAATTTTGGAACACAGTCTCACAAAATGAATGTTGAAAACATGTATTTGGGAAAATAAAATACTATGGAGAGTTACAATCAATCATACAACAAATAATGGAAAATGGCCATGGAAGGATGTTATACATGTGTCAAGAGAGCAGATGGATAGGTGAATAGCTTGAATTAATGTAAAACCCATTCTGTAATGTCTCCAGAAGCTGCCGATCACTCTCTGGGAGGAGATCTGCTGTGTCAACTCAAATCTCTTGGACAGATTCTTCTTCCTGTAGAGATCCAACTTCCCTTCCTGCAGAGAGCAGCCTCAAGTCTCGTCCAGACAAAAAAAAATTATCTTTTCCTCCAGAGCTGCCCCCTTTTATCCTCCAAGAGAATGGGCATGGGATAATGCAAGGGCTTCTGGGAAAAATCACTTCAACCAATGAACTTGCTCCTCTTAAGCATGCAAGCTCCTCCCCAAGAGTTCACAGAAGTAAAACTCCCAGTCTTGGCCAGAACTAGTGAATTGTTAAGTACCCACTTAGCACTTAGTAAGAACCTAATATCTCATTATCTCATTAGCACTTAGTGAGAACCTAACACCATTCTTGTCTGAAAGGCAGCCGATTAAATATGTTAGGCTAGGCATATGTGCAATAAAACAACAAAATTTAACCCTAGGGTAGAAGTTGCAAATATAAGTAAATTTCCCTTCTCCTGTACTAAGGAAATGAATACATATAAACACACACATATACATATAGTATATATATATATATATATATATATATATATATATATATATATATATATATATAAACATAATTTATGTATGAATGAATAATTATATATGAATTTGTCTTATATTACTATATATGTGTGTATGTGTGTATATATAATTGATATAATAAATACCTGTTTGTTGTTACAAATAGTTTACACTTGTGTGAATATGTATGTGTGAGTGTATATGTGTATACTTTTGTACTTTAGACAGATAGGCAGATAACTTCTTAATATTTTAAAATTTCTAAATGGTGTTTCTTGTTTTTCTAAAAGTCGTGAATTCAGTTGTTTTTTACTTATTTAATCCACAATCAATTTCATTTTTTTTCTATTAGTACTCATGAGTAGGATAAAGAAATGTCCACCATTGTAGTACAATTTTGCTTTAGGTAACCTTTAAAATATTGAATATAATGTCACAAATTGAAAAAGATCTCATAAGTCATTTAGCCAATTCTCTATTTTATTGAAAAACCTTCAAGTCAAATTATCACTGACTCATAATCATTTATCTTGTTCTTAAAGATTTATTAGAAACATTTAAGGGAGAAAAATACATATCAACTTTATCCAATATAAACATGTGAGTATGAAAAGAGTAATGCTTTTGGATTCTATGTACTCAGGCACAGAGCCCATCCTTATTACTTACTTATTTGGGTTAAAAAAGTTTACTCAAACTCTATGGGCCAATGTCTTCTCATTACAAGATGATATTGTTTGGTTAAATGACCTCTACATTATTTTCAAGTTCTTTGTGAATCATCATATAGCCTTTTCAGTTTTCCTATTATAATAGCAAATGCCTTGCTTTCATCTACCCTTGAAGATGTGCCTTAATAGCTGGTAACAATGATTTTATTTATACCTCATTTACTTTCTGCCCTTAGCCTTCTTTTGGGTAGTACAAATAAATGTGATTATTTTCTAGTATAAACTTCAACAAAACTTCTTGTTCCTTAAATTTTCTACACATTCTGTATCTTTCTCCTCTTGCAGAATTTAATATAAAAACCTTGTAAGAAAGTAAAACAAACAAACAAAAAGCTAGAGGCAAATTTCCTATTTAATAAACATGAATGTACACAATGTATATTTAGCTTTTCTCTCACTGAGCTCTCGCCTATGGCTCTAAGAAGCTGTGACATGGGCAGCAGCCATACCATCTTAGCAAACAAGTGAAACCAGACTGAGAGTAATGAACAGGCCTGAAAATTATTGTTGGATTAGGGTAATGTCTATCACAAGCATGTAAAGACTTCTCCTAGTGGAATGATGGGTGAGAAAAATATATTCCAATGGCAAGGAAAACAGTTAAAGTAGGCATTGTAGGGTGTTAGGTGTTTGGGTCAGACTTCAAAGATTCCAGTATCATCTACTGAATCCCATGCCATCAAGATTCATCATAACTTTTGTCTCACCACTGATCTTGAGAGTGAAGTAAATAACTTTCTTCACTCAAATCCAATTCACACATAAGTCAAGTCATCACCCTGTGATATCATTGGTCTTCTTCAGAACTGAAGATTAAACAATGAAATATCTGTACAAATAAGATAGATGAAACAATTATTTTGATATCTAGAAAAGAGAGAATGGATATGAATCAATCAATCCATCAATCAGTAAACAGTTATGAAGCATTATTTATGGTATGAGAGACAGCATGGCATAATGAATATGGATCATGCCTGGAAGCCTGGAGCATCCAAGAGCCACCTTTAATACCACCTGACTATGTAACCTTGGCCAAGACTTTTAACCTCTCAGTGAACAAACAAATGAAGGAATGGTGGGAGTAAAAGCAAATAGAGAAATGGATTACTACTTGATACAAGATGGAACCATCAATCAATAACCAAAACCCCTCAAATGAATAGAAATCTATAAATAAATGAATGAATAATAAGCAAATAAAATAATTACCAAACTATATTAGTAGGAAGAGTTTCATCAGTGGAAGTTCTTTGTATCAAAGAAAGGATAGGTTTATTTCCTATCCCTTAAGTATAAGGAAGGAATAGGACCCACATGTGCAAAATATATTTATAACACTATTTTTATGGTAGCAAGAATTGAAAAATGAATAGATGTCCATCAGTTGTGGAATGGCTGAACAAGTTGTAGCATGTGAAGATAATGGAATATTATTATTCTATGAAAAATGATGAACAAGTTCATTTTTAGAAAGACCAAAAATATTTACATGAACTGATGTGGAGTGAAAAAATCAGAAACAGGAATATATTGTACACAATAACAGCAAAAATGTGAGATGATCAACTATGAAAGACTAAATTTTTTTTCAGTTTAGTGATTTAAACCTATTCCAATAGTCCAATAGACTTTTGGACAGAAAATTCCATCTGTATCAAAAAAAAAAAAAAGGAAAAAAAAAGAACTAAAGAGAATGTATGTAAATCAAAATATGCTATGTTAATTTAATGTTTATATTTTACCCTTTTGCTCTGATTTTTTTCTTTACCAACATGATTCATAAAAAAATGTTTATACACATAAAAGAGAAACAAAATAAATTAAAAAACTATAGGGCTCAAATTATTCTTACATACAGGGGTTATAAAGAAAAAAATGTGTAACAGTGTCTTCAATAAAATAATTTAATTTCTAAAGAAAAATCAGTGTCCTTGGTTTGCAGTATGTTTCATTTGACCTATCAAAGGTCATGGTAGAGATTTGGGAGTGATCTAAATGAAAGTGCTCAACTATTTCCACTCATATGAAAGAGTGTTACTCTGATCAGTAGTGATCAGAGAGATGCAAATTAAGACAACTCTGAGATACCACTACACACCTGTCAGATTGGCTAAGATGACAGGAACAAATAATGATGAATGTTGGAGGGGATGTGGGAAAACTGGGATACTGATATATTGTTGGTGGTGTTGTGAAAGAATCCAGCCATTCTGGAGAGCAATTTGGAACTATGCCCAAAAAGTTATCAAACTGTGCATACCCTTTGACCCAGCATTGCTGCTATTGGGATTATATCCCAAAGAAATACTAAAGAGCAGAAAGGGACCTGTATGTGCCAAAATGTTTGTGGCAGCTCTTTTTGTAGTAGCTAGAAACTGGAAGTTGAATGGATGCCCATCAATTGGAGAATGGTTGGGTAAATTATGGTATATGAAGGTTATGGAATATTATTGCTCTGTAAGAAATGACCAGCAGGAGGAATGCAGAGAGGCTTGGAGAGACTTACATCAACTGATGCTGAGTGAAATGAGCAGAACCAGAAGATCGCTGTACACTTCAATGCTGTATGAAAAGGTATTCTGATGGAAGTGGAAATCTTCAACATAAAGAAGATCCAACTCACTTCCAGTTGATCAATGATGGACAGAAATAACTGCACCCAGAGAAGGAACACTGGGAAGCCAATGTAAATTCTTAGCACTACTGTCTCTCCACCCAGGTTTCTTATACCTTTGGAATCTAATACTTAATGTGCAACAAGAAAATGATATTTACACACATATATTGTATCTAGGTTATATTGTAACACATGTAAAATGTATGGGATTACCTGTCATCGGGGGGAGGGAGTAGAGGAAGGAGGGGGATAATTTGGAAAAATTAATACAAGGGATGATATTATAAAAAAAGATAATAGTATAAATGTTTACATATATTGAATATTGTATAGCATATATTGGATTGCTTACTATCTAGGAGAGAGGGTGGGGGGAGGAGGGGAAAACTTGGAACACAAGGCTATGCAACTGTCAATGTTAAAAAAATAATGCATGCATATATTTTGAAAATAAAAAGTTTAAAAAAAATAAAAATAAATAAATGAAAGTGCTCATTTAAACAATCCAAGTGAATAAACTAAGCCAATAGAGATCATTTATATGAAGAAGAAGCATAACAAGAAAAAATCTTGGAAAGGAGAACAATCATATTCAAAGTTGCTGAAAACCAACCTTGACAAAGTAAACCAAAAAACTAAACAAAACTTAAAAAAATGGAGCAGTGGATAGGAAATAGAGAGTATAGATATTTCTTTTTGAAGTTAATTAAATTTATTTCTGGGCTTAGTTGAAAATGGTCACTCCCTAAAAGTTTATCTTTTTTCTCTGAGGTTTTAATAATATGATAGCTGATGAAGTTTTTCTGTGGAGTTATTTTTTTTTGGGGGGGGTTCTTTTTCAGAAGGTGTTTGATGAATTTTTTCAATGCTTATTTTCCCTTCTGGTTCTGAACCTCTGGGCAGTTCTCTTTGATGATTTTTTATAAAATAGTATATAGGCTCTTTTTTCCATCATAATTTTCTGGAAGTCTAATAATCCTCAGATTATCTCTCACAGATCTATTTTCCAGGTCTGTTGTTTTTCTAAGTTGATATGTAATATTTCTATTTTTTTATTTTTTTTTTTTTTTTTGGTATTACTTAACCGATTCTTGATGTCTCAGGGAATCATTCTTTTCTATTTGTTCAGTTCTGATTTTTAATGAATTATTTTCTTCATTAGCTTTTTTTTTTTAACTTCTTTTTGTATCAGTCAAATTGAGTTTTAAAATGAGTTGTTTTGCTCAATGGAATTTTTTTTCACTTCACTAATGGTATTTTGTTTTTGTTTTTTTGTTTTGTTTTGTTTTGTTTTGCTTTGTTTTGTTTTGTTTTGTCTTGTTTTTTTTTTTTTTTTTTTAGTGAGTTATTTTCTTTTTCTAATTCACAAATCCTACTTTCTTGGGAGTTTTTACCTTTTCCAATTCACAAATCCTGTTTCCTTGTACTTCCTGGTAGTTTTTTACCTTTTCCAATTCATCTTTCAGAAAGTTGTTACTCTCTTGCAGAGCTTCGCTTTCCTTTCCCTATTTTTCTTCTAGCTCTCTTTTAAGATTTTTAATAGTCTTTTCTAGGAGAGCCTTTTGTATTGGGGACCAACAATTGGCTGGAGACTGTCTGCTATTATTCTCCTTGGTGTTGAAAACCTGCTTTCTTTCTGTATAGAAACTATCAATTGTCCTTTTAATTTTTTTTATTCATTTTTTAAAGCCTTCAGGGACAGAAGATTACCAGCTTCCTCTGCAGAACAGGGATAGGTGTATGGATGGCCTGTCAACCATCTACAAAGAGTGGCATGGTAGGGGAGTGCTCTGAGAAATAGTTCTACAGCAGAAGTGACTCAGGCTTGCACAGTAGAGCTGCTGAGGTGCCCTGCAAAGAACCCCACTGTGTGGATTAAGACTACTCTGAGGCAAGAATCTGAGCAGTGAAAGTGTCACTATCCCAATTCAAAGCCTGGTGTGGGGCTGTGGGTATTAGCAGCTGACCAGAGAATAGCCCTGTACAAACTAGAAGTGTCTTTGCCCCAGAAGCACAGTCACGAGGAAGTTCTGTTTCCCCAGGCTGAGCCCCCACTTGTGCATATTAGAGGCTGCCCGGGCTGCACCCCCTTGCTGTGTAGATTTGCAGCTGCCCTGGCTGTGCTTCAGCTGGTGCAGCTGCACAATTGCGCTGCTCTATGCTAAGTCACTTCTAGTTTGGGGGGGTACAGTTCTGGCATTTTTTAGAGTCGAGTGTACTTCCGGCTCTAATTTCTCTGCTAGTCCACTGCTTTACAATCAAGGCAAAGCAGTTAGCCTATGGCAGAGTTGTTTCCACTGCTCTTCTAGTCACAGAGACTTCCTGTCCCTGGTCAGCTCAGGATGCCAGACTTTCCTATCTCCCTGCCTGATGCTGTTTTTTTTTTTTTTTTCCCGTCCCAAAAAACAAACCTGCTCTGATGATCTTCCAGATTATTTTCAGCTGGTAAATCATTGTACCTTTAATCTTCATGAATTTTACTAATTTTTAGTCTAAATTCAAAGATTGGTAGTGAGGGCATGAGAGGAGTTTAAAGAGTGTGTGCCTTCTCCACCATCTTGGCTCTGCCTGCTGATGAAGTTTTTCAACTTTTTTTGCTCCTTGATCATCAGACTTCTCTGAGAGCAGATGGAAAGAGACAATAAAAGTAGCTGACAATGATTTTAGAATGTTACTTCTGCCAATCAAGTAGCATCTTCATCAACACATGGTAATCCAAGGAGAAGACTTCACAAAATATCTATACATGTTCTACAGTATTTCTCTTAAAGGCACTCCTCTTATACATCACAATAATTGGTGATTTCCTAGTATTCTTCATAGGGATATGCCAATTTAACAAACTACATATGTGCCAAAACACCATTAAAACCAGAATGACTTGCTGTGGTGTTCCACCAATCCTAAATTACCTCTCTCTTTCTGAGGGTTAAGAAATTTCTTAGATTAGTGCATTTTAAATAACATTTTGGCTAGAGATATCAAATTAACATGTCACAAAATTCATGAATGGGTATGGAGCCCAATTAAAATCTAATTTAGAAATGTTTAACAAAATTAAAATACAGTATAACATAGGTGATGTTACTTTGTGATTTTCCAAGTTAACATAAAGCCAATATTTAAAATTTTAACCATTCCTTAAGACTCCCCTCTGAAAGTCCAAAAGCTATGCCTCCAAGACATTTTGCTAATTTATACAATTTATTACTTAGATTTTTGCTTATTTCATGCAGAACTTTTACATTGTTGATTCAACCTTCCCATACTTGTTTTCTAGGAATGTGGTACTTTTTCAGAGAAGATGCATACTACAGATATAAATGATTTCTTTGTGATAATATGATGAATTTAAGTTTAAGCCATGGATGTTACATTTCTATTCACATCAGATGTTCTAAACTTTCTTTCACACACAAGTGAAACACTTGTTCTTTACTCTGAGGATACATTTTCTGCATGGACCACTAGTTGTGCTGCTTTCTGGACTTGAACAGCATTGCCCTAGCCTCATCCACAAGTGAGGGTGTCTGCTCTGATCCAGAGGATATGGCCCTATCTTCATTTCTATGCATAACTTCTATTTGGGACTAATGTCGGCTTCTCACTTTATCTGTTGAGCCACCGTATTTGCTCAGTAAGACTTCCAATCTCTATACTATCTTCACCAAATCAGATGTTGTTTGCAAGCCAATTTCAGTTCTTGTCTTCCACTATGATTATATCCAGAATTTAATAGTGATAAAATGAATCAGACCATTTACAAAGCACAACACAACGCTTTTTCTTGGCCTAACTTTATCATAAACTGTATCAGACTATTTAAAATTTCTTAGAACACTTTCCTAATATTACTGTAATTAAACAAAGAATCTGTATCTAATATTACAAGAAATTTATGAAACTCATTATTTACAACAAGCTAATCTACATCATGTCATAGAATTTCAAATTAATTGATCTATGATGACAGTTTTTAAGCAACCAATGAAGCAATTTTTTGCATAAAATATGTATTATTTATATACTTGTCATATATAATACTATAAAACAATAATGCAATGAATCATTCAATGAAGATTTGGCACATAGCAAATAACAGGAAAGCAATTAATGGCAGCCCAAAGCCACAGCCATATAGCAATTGGTCTATAGGTATTAAAATCTGAATCATGGAACAGATGCATAGTTTCAGCAAACACATTCTCAGTGCATCATTAAAATCATTTAAAAATGGACTTTTTATTAATATTTGTCAGGAATATAGCAGATTGAGTGCCAAATAATGAAATAATCATGAGATTTAAAAATAAAAATTCAAGATAAAAATAAAACAAAATAAAAATGAAATTGATTTTTGAAAAAATAGTCTGTAAAACTCATGTAAGAATGGAACAAGTTCATTTTTAAAGAATTTGTCAAAATTTTAAAGAAAAAGGGAATCATTACAAAAATTGTAAACAAAGCTAAAATGCATTTAGCTAAAAGCCGTAACATGACAGTAAAATGAACTTTTTTTTAAATTATATATGTGTGTGCATATGTTTACACACATACATATTGTAAAATAATATAAGAATATCTCTAAACATAGCAGTTTTGGTACTAGTGGTAGGAAGGTATTGAAAAGGAAGAGAAAGAAAATATAAACTAGTAAGACAAGAATAAAAGATTGAAAGAAAAGATAATTCCTCAGATAATTTCTGGTTTATAATAACCTCTGGTTTTATTACAATTGTATGTTAATTCTAGATGGTTCAGTTGAAAGAGTACTGGCTTTGGAGTCAGCAGGACCTTAATTCAAACTCATCCTTAGACACTTAGACAACAGCTGTCTGACCCTCTGTAAATCACTAAATCCTGGAGTTTGTTAGAGGTCATTATCTGCAAAAAAGGCTGAAGGAGGAAATGGGTAACCACTCTAATATCTTTGCCAAGAAAATACCAAATGGGGTTATAATGAGTTGGACAGGACTGAACAACAGTAGATAGATTGTAATGATATGGTAGTCAGTAGTTAGGCAGGCCTTTTGGTCCCCTTCATTTGTCTCTAACCATTTTTGAGGCAATTTCTATTTCCAGGAGGTAACCAATCAAAAGATTACATAGAGTATAGCATTCTCCCAACTATATCCAAATATGAGTCTTATCTATAAGACATATATCTATATCTCTTGTCCCATTATTATATAATCCTCTATCAATTCATGCTTATACTTATACTTCTTTGACTATGAATGATTTCCTTCTTTTTTTTTTTTTTTTTTTGTTCTCCCAAGAGTATCTCATTGGGTCTCATTGTAATCTACTCTCCACTGCTGTCTTTCGGAAGATTACCAGCCCCTTTCATCTCCATATCCATTTTTCATATCATCCAATTTGAAGACAATGACTATGGAAGCCTCTAAACTATGATGAAGTGGTGCTTCCCCGCCTATCTTCTCTTTCTTATGAAGGCACAATTTCCCTTTCAATATTTATTAAACATCTGGCTCACCTTGACTTCTTCCCCAAATAAAACTGTTTTCTCTAAATTTAACAATTTTTAAATCATATCTCAATGTCTTTTGTCAATGCTCAATTTATTTAGCCTTTCTAAAATATTTGTCATTGTTATCTCTTAAGCTTAATGCTAACTCTCTGGACTACTTAAAATCATGCATATTTTGCCTATTAACAAATTCCTATCTTCAAAATAAAATATAGAAAGAAAATGAGAAAGAAATCTACTTCATTTTCCACATAATTTCAGGAGGTTTGAACCTATTTGCTGAAAATATAAAATTGTAATAACTTTTGATCAGTTCACAAGAACAGTTTGACATAAAGGGAGATAGAAAGGTAATACTTAAATTTCAACAGCAAAATTAATAATAAAGTAATTTGTATAATTCATGAATGGGGATAAGAAAGTAACATAAGTATGTAATATGTACTTATTACATAATTATATTAATTTTGTATTGACCATATTGTCAATGATGCCCTTTTTTTTAATCCACTTTGGACTATATCTTTGTGAATTATAGTGTTTGTTTTTAAAGCAGTCTTTAATAAGATCATCAAAATGCTATATTACAAATCTAATCTGAGATTAAAATATGATAATGAAACTTATTTACTTATAAAATAAAATTATTAATAAACAATAAAACTGAATTTTCAAAATATGTTGTATTTACTTCAAAATTTAAAAATGGTTTTAAAAGATTTAAAATGTGCATAATTCTTAGTATAGAAACATATGTAATTTTAAAATAAATATAGATGAGTGTGTAGGATTGAATCAAAATGGCTTTTTATTGAAATGTCTGTGTCATCATAGAGTTCTAAATAGTATTGCAGTAAATAATTTTTTGATTTATTTATTTATTAGTATTATAATTATATTTTTTATTTTATTTATAAGATTTTTTGACAGTATATATGCATGAATAATTTTTAAATAGCATTTACCCTTGTATTCATTTTTCCAAATGATCCCCTCCCTCCCTCTACTCCCTCCCTTACATGACAGGCAATCCCATACATTTTACATGATTTACAATATAACCTAGTTAAAATATATGTGTGCAAATCCCATTTTCTTTTTGCACATTAAGTATTAGATTCCGAAGGTATGAGTAACCTGGGTAGATAGACAGTAGTGCTAACAATGTACATTCACTTCCCAGTGTTCCTTCTCTGGGTGTAGTTGTTTCTGTCCATCATTGATCAACTGGAAGTGAGTTGGATCTTCTTTATGTTGAAGATATCCACTTCCATAAGAATACATCTTCATATAACATTGAAGTTTTCAGCGATCTTCTGGTTCTATTCATTTCACTCAGCATCAGTTGATGTAAGTCTCTTCAAGCCTCTCTGCATTCCTCCTGCTGGTCATTTCTTACAAAGCAATAATATTCCATAACCTTCATATACCATAATTTACCCAACCATTCTCCAATTGATGGACATCCATTCATCGTCCAGTTTCTATCCACTAAGAAAAGAGCTGCCACAAACATTTTGGCACACACAGGTCCCTCTCCCCTATTTTGTATTTCTTTGGGATATAAGCCCATTAGCAGCAATGCTGGATCAAAGGGTATGCACAGTTTGATAACTTTTGGGGCATAGTTCCAAATTGCTCTCCAAAATGGTTGGATTCTTTCACAACTCCACCAACAATGTATTAGTGTCCCAGTTTTCCCACATCCCCTTGAAAATTCATCGTTATTTGTTCCTGTCATCTTAGCCAATCTGACAGGTGTGTAGTGGTATCTCAGAGTTGTCTTAATTTGCATTTCTCTGATCAGTAGTGATTTGGAACATTCTTGCATATGAGTGGATATAGTTTCAATTTCATCATCTGAGAATTGTCTGTTCATATCGTTTGACCATTTATCAATTGGAGAATGGTTTGATTTCTTAAAAATTAGAGTCAGTTCTCTATATATTTTGGAAATGAGACCTTTATCAGAACCTTTAACTTTAAAAATATTTTCCCAATTTGTTACTTCCCTTCTAATCTTGTTTGCATTAGTATAGTTTGCACAAAATCTTTTTAGATTGATGTAATCAAAATCTTCTATTTTGTGATCAATAATGATCTCTAGTTCTCCTCTGGTCATAAATTCCTTCCTCCTCCACAAGTCTGAGAGGTAGATTATCCTCTGTTCCTCTAATCTATTTATTATCTCCCTCTTTATGCCTAAATCATGGATCCATTTTGATCTTATCTTGGTATATGGTGTTAAGTGTGGATCCATATCTAATTTCTGCCATACTAATTTCCAGTTTTCCAGTTTTTTTTTTTCAAATAATGAATTTGTATCCCTAATGTTGATATTTTTGGGTTTGTCAAAGACCAAATTGCTATAGATGTACCTTTTGTCCTTTGTATCTAATCTGTTCCACTGATCGACTGGTCTATTTCTTAACTAATACCAAACAGTTTTGGTGATTGCTGCTATATAATATAGCTTTAGATCAGGTACACTTAGACCACCTTCATCTGACTTTTTTTTTCATTAGTTCCCTTGCAATTCTCGACCTTTTATTCTTCCATATGAATTTTGTTGTTATTTTTTCTAGGTCATTAAAATAGTTTCTTGGGAGTCTGATTGGTATAGCACTAAATAAATAGATTAGTTTGGGGAGTATTGTCATCTTTATTATATATGCTCGGCCTATCCAAGAGCACTGAATGTCTTTCCAATTATTTAAATATGACTTTATTTTTGTGGCAAGTGTTTTGTAATTTTGCTCATATAATTCCTGACTATTCTTTGGTAGATGGATTCCCAAATATTTTATACTCTCAACATTTGTTTATATTGGAATTTCTCTTTCTATCTCTTGTTGTTGCATTTTGTTGGTGATATATAAAAATGCTGAGGATTTATGTGGATTTATTTTGTACCCAGCAACTTAGCTAAAATATTGAATTATTTCTGATAGCTTTTTAGCAGAGACTTTGGGGTTCTCTAAGTATACCATCATGTCATAAGCAAAGAGTCATAGATTGATTTCCTCATTTACTACTCTAATACCTTGAATCTCTATCTCGGCTCTTATTGCCGAGGCTAGCGTTTCTACAACTATATTGAATAGTAATGGTGATAGTGGGCAACCTTGTTTCACTTCTGATCTTACTAGGAAAGGTTCCAGTTTATTTCTATTGTATATTATGCTTACTGACGGTCGTGAATATATGCTCCTGATTATTCTAAGGAATAGTCCATTTATTCTTATTGTCTCAAGCGTTTTTAGTAGGAATAGATGTTGGATTTTATCAAATGCTTTTTCTGCATCTATTGAGATGATCATATGTTTTTTATTAATTTGATTATTAATATGGTCAATTATACTAATAGTTTTCCTAATATTAAACCAGCCCTGCATTCCTGGTATAAATCCTACTTGATCATAATGTATTATCATGGGGTTGATTTTCTGAAGTCTTTTTGCTAATATCTTATTTAAGATTTTAGCATCAATATTCATTAAAGAAATTGGTCTATAATTTTCTTTCTCTGTTGTCGATCTACCTGATTTAGGTATCAGTACCATGTCTGTGTTATAAAAGGAGTTTGGTAGGACTCCTTCATCCCCTATTTTTTCAAATAATTTATATAACATTGGGGCTAATTGTTCTTTAAATGTTTGGTAGAATTCACATGTAAATCCATCTGGTTCTGGGGATTTTTTCCTGGGGAGTTGATTGATTGCTTGTTCTATTACTTTTTCTGAAATGGGACTATTTAAGCAATGTATCTACTCCTCTATTAATCTAGGAATCCTATATTTTTGGAGGAAGTCATCCATTTCACTTAAGATATTAAATTTATTGGCAAAAGTTTGAATAAAGTAGCTCCTAAGTATTGTTCTAATTTTTTCTTCATTGGTGGAAAGATCCCCCTTTTCATTTGTAAGACTAACAATTCAATTTTCCTCTTTCCTTTTTCTGATCAGATTTACCAAAGGTTTATCTATTTTATGGGGTTTTTCATAAAACCAACTCTTGGTTTTATTTATTAATTCAATAGTTTTTTTTGTTTTGTTTTGTTTTGTTTTAACTTTCAATATTATTGATTTCTCCTTTTAATTTTTGTATTTCAAGTTTGATTTTTGGTTGGCGGTTTTTAATTTAGTCTTTTTCTAGCTTTTTAAGTTGCAGGCCCAATTCATTAATCTTCTCTTTCTCTATTTTGTTCAAATAAGCCTCTAAAGATATGAAATTTCCCCTTATTACCGCTTTAGCTGCACCTCACACATTTTGCTATGATGTCTCATCATTGTCATTATCTTGGGTGAAATAATTGTTTCTAAAATTTGCTGTTTCAGCCAGTCATTCTTTAAGATGAGATTATTCAGTTTCCAATTACTTTTTGGTCTACTTACCCCTAACGTTTTACTGAATGTAGCTTTTATTGCATTGTGATCTGAGAAGAAGGCATTTATTATTTCTGCCTTCCTGCATTTAATTTTGAGATCTTTATGTCCTAATATATGGTCAATTTTTGTATAGGATCCATGAAGTGCTGAGAAGAAAGTATATTCCTTTCTATCACCATTCAGGTTTCTCCAAAGTTCTATCATACCTAGTTTGTCTAATGTTCTATTTACTTTTTAAATTTCTTTCTTATTTGTTTTGTGGTTTGATTTGTCTAAATCTGAGAGTGCAAGGTTTAGATCTCACACTATTATAGTTTTACTTTCCATTTCTTCTTGCAACTCTCTTAACTTTTCCTTTAGAAAGTTAGATGCTATACCACTTGGTGCATATATGTTTAGTATTGATATGGCTTCATTATTTATGGTACCTTTTAGCAGGATATAGTTTCCTTCCTTATCTCTTTTAATTAGATCAACTTCTGCTTTTGCTTGATATGAGAAAAGGATGGCTACCCCTACTTTTTTTGGCTTTACCTGAAGCATAATAGATTCTGCTCCAGCCTTTTACCTTTACTCTGTATGTATCTCCCTGCTTTAAGTGTGTTTCCTGTAAACAACATATTGTAAGGTTCTGACTTTTGATCCATTCTGCTATCTGTCTCCATTTGATGGGAGAGTTCATCCCATTCATATTTACAGTTAAAATTACTAATTCTGTATTTCCTGCCATCATATTAGCCCCAGATTATGTTTTTCCCTTGACCCCCCTGAAACTCTTCCCCAATATTTAATTTATAGATCCCACTTGTGGCACGCAGCCTTCCCTTTTTTAGTATGCCTCCCCACTCCTTCATATTCCTTTCCCTTATTCCCCTTTTCCTTTTCCCTTTTCCTCTCCTCCCTTTTATTGAGGAGAGAGAGAATTCTATGAAAAACAAATATGTCAATTATTTACTCTTTGAGCCTATTCTGATGAGAGTAAGAATCGCACAATGTTTCTACAGCTCTCTAAATTCCCTCACACATGGTATATTTTCTATGCCTCTTCCTGGGTTATAGTTTCCCTCTTTTTATCACTCCTTTTCCTTTTACTGATACTACCCCCTTCCCTTTACTACTCCCCCCTTTTTTATATCAGTAAAATCTAATTATCCATGAGGACTTTCTATATATCCGCAACAGAGATACAGTTCTCAAGAGTTCTTTTTACCTTTTTCTGTTTTTCTTCAGTCTTGTGGATGGAGATCACATTTTTTTGTTTAAGTCTGGTTTTATCTTAGAAACAAATGGAATTCCTCTGTTTCATTGAAGGACCATCTTCTTCCATGGAAGAAAATGCTAAACATAGCTGGGTAGTTTATTCTTGGTTGCAATCCTTGATCTTTTGCCTTTTGGAATATAGGGTTCCAAGCCCTTCGATCATTTATGGTGGAGGCAGCCAAACCTTGAGTGAGCCTTATTGTGACCCCTTGATATTTGAATTGCTTTTTTCTAGCTGCTTGCAATATTTTTTTTCCTTTGTGCAGTAATTCTGCAGCTTAGTGACAATATTCCGTGGAGTTCTTTTTTTAGCGTATTTTTCAGAAGGTGTTCGATGAATTCTTTTAATGCCTATTTTCCCTTCTGTTTCTATTATCTCTGGACAGTTCTATTTGATGATTTCCTGTAAAATAGAATCTAGGCTCTTTTTTTGGTCATAGTTTTCAGGAAGTCCAATGATCCTCAGATTATCTCTCCTAGATCTATTTTCCAGGTCTATAGATTTTCCCAGTAAGTATTTGACATTATTCTACAGCTTTTCATTTCTTTTTTGTTTGACTGATTCTTGGGTTCTCAATGAATCATTCTTTCCATTAGTTCTGTCCTGATTTTTAATGAGTTATTTTCTTCATTCACATTTTTTAGTTCTTTTTTGTATATGCCCAACTTCATTTTTAAATGAATTATTTTGCTCTATTGAATTTTTTTCCATTTACCTAATTTTTTTAGAGAATTATTTTCTTTTTCCAATTCAGAAATCCTACTTTCTTGAGACTTTTTTATCTTTTCCAATTCAGAAACCCTATTTTCTTGAGAATTTTTTATCTTTTCCAATTCAGAAATCCTACTTTCCTGTGATTTTTTTAACCTTTTCTAAGTCACAAATTTGGTTTCCCTGCATCTCATGTGAATTCTTTATTTTTTTCCAACTCAAATTTCAGAACCTTTTTAATCTCTATCATAGCTTCTCTTTCCTTATCCCATTTTTCTTCAAATTCTCTTAACTTTTTAATAGTCTCTTCTAGGAGAGAGTTATGTGATGGGGGGCAGGTATCATTCCCCTTTAGGCTGTTATCTGCTGATTCTCTGCTATTAACTTCCTTGGGGTTGGATACCCGCTCTTTCTCTGTGTAGAAGCAATCTCTTTAGCTTTTTACTCATGGTTAAAAAATCTTTTGGGGTCTGTCCTTGTGGTAAGAATTTTATTTATTTATTTCATTACCAGCTTCCTCCCAGACTGGATGGATGCCGCAGCCCCTGTGCCTGATCTAAGAGATAGTTCTGGGAGATATTTCCCCTCCCCCTCCATGGAAGTGCCTCAGAGGTGATTAGTACGGCTGAGCTGTGAGGGTTGCCCAGTGAAGGACCCCACTCTGTGTCCTAGAGACTTCCCTGAGGTTTAAGACTGAACAGTATAGGCAACACAAAGCCCAGCCAATGCATCCTGTGGAGCATGGATATCAGCAGCTGATGTGAAAAGTCCCTGTGCTCAAACTGGAAGTGTCTGCCCAGAAACCGTCATCCCTATTTCAAAGGTTCTGCTTCTCTGGGACTTCTGTGGCTATGTTCCACAACCTCCAGTCAAGCCAGGCACTATGTGAATTAGATGTTGCCTTGGGCTGTGTCCCCGCTTTTCAAGCTTTTAACTACCCCAAGGTGAAGCCCCAGACAGCAGATGGAGGCTTCACTGCCTTGCCGAGATCTATTAGGTCACTTCTGGATTGTGGTGGTTCTAGTATCTGGCTTTATATTTTAAAGCGGCTTGATTTCTCTTCTGAACTTCTGTTTTATAAGCAGAGAAGAGCTAACAGCCTGTGCCAGATTCTTCTATCTCAGTGGCTTTTCTGATCCCAGAGTTCTCCCCAGCTTGATCAGGGCAGTGTGCTAGCACCTAACCCTATCTGTGCTGGCCTTTTTTCTTCCTCCCCTGGGAACTGACCTTTTCTGTTGAAACCCCAGATTCTCTTCAGCTGGTAAGTCGTGCTTCCAGTCCTTGTGGTTTCTATCAGTCCAGCATTATTTTTGAGGTTGATTTAACTAATTGGTATTCAGGGAAGAAGGGAGCTTACAAAATCATGTGTATCTTCTCCGCCATCTTGGCTCTGCAGTAAAGAATTTAACACAAAATTTGAAATGCAACAACTGATAGCTAGTTTTCCATAAGGTGCATTGTATCTCTCCACTGCTAAATTTCTGTTTCATTTTCTGGCTTCTTATAAATATTTTTTTTCCAGAGTAACAAAGACTCCCACTCTCAGGTGCAATTCAGGGAGAACACTTTCCAGTACTTCAGAGGCTTTTTTGTGGTTCTGCATGCCATAATGAATCATCAGAGTAAAATACTTTTTTAGGTATTTCTTTGGATAATACTTAATTTAACATTTTACTAAGTTTAACAACTAAATGAGTACTTTTAGTATCTATTGAAAATAGCATGGTACTTTACAGATGGTCTGTGCTCAGTAAACATGTGGGAATCCATTAATTACGTTGAAATTTCATGCAGAACTGAAATGTTTTATTTTTGGTCTCTATGTAATTTTATGAATAATTCACTTATTTTATCACTTATTTTTTAAATAGTTGATCAAATTCAATAATAAAATTTCCAGATGTGAAACAAAATGATGGATGATTCATAAATATGACTTCTTTCATGAGATTGTTTTAAGACAAGATGAGCAGTGGGAATTTCACCTTTTCAACAGAAAACAAGACCTGATTTTTTACTTTTCTTTGTTTCCCCTACCCTTAACACACTTCCTGGCACATAATAGGCACTTAATAGATGTGTAATTACTGGTTAGCAATAATAATCCATAACTAGATTCATTTATTAAGAAATAACTCTGCCTGACAGAGAACATTTCTCTAAGTTACCCATAAAATATAACCATTTGTATATAATTTTGTATTATGAATACCTATTCCAATGAAGAAATATTAACCAATTTCTTTTAAAGGTTCTCAGGAATAAGAGATAAGCAGGAAATAATAAAATAAATTGTAACCCATTGAAATATAAATGAAAATCACTTAAAATGAGGGAAAAATCAGTTGTATTTATATGTATATGTATTTTGTATTTATAAACACATATGTATATATACATATATAAACACACACATACACACACACTTGTAATTTTAAAATTTAGCATATGTTTCCTAAGGAAAAATTCTGATACATGTTATCAATTTATCTTGTGTGAGCCTACAAGCAATTGGTTTTGATAATTTATGTGGGGAGGGGTCACAAATATTAATTAGATTCCCAGGTAGTCAAAGGGCTTCTCTGCTGACAAAATAACTGATTTAAATAGTTACTCACTGAATTGTTTTAAGAATAGCAGCTGTGTCATATTTTAGGCAGTCCTATGCATTCTGTGGGAGACGAGAAGTGTGTATGTGTATGTGTGTGTATACATGCTTGCAATATGTGCCTGAACGTGCATGCATGTGCACATGTATACACTTTTGTGACTATTGTTGGATTTTGAATATCATAAAAAAGTAATGAATGGATTGACGTTCACATGGACAATGTCCAAATACCTATGGTTTATAATTCAGGTTAGTAGAACTATGGATAAAAATATGATATTTACCATTCTATAACTATGCTAGTTAGTTGAGAAAAAAATTAAATTGTAGAATGCCTAGTAACAAGCTAATGAATAATTCTACTGAACCTTGCACTCTCAGAATTAGACAAATCAAACCACAAAACAAATAAGAAAGAAATTAAAAATCTAAATAGAACAATAGAAATACTAGGAATGATAGACTTTTGCAGAAAATTGAATGGTGATAGAAAGGACTATACTTTCTTCTCAGCAGTTCATGGAATCCATACAAAAATAGACCATATATCAGGACATAAAGATCTCAAAATTAAATGCGGAAAGCAGAAATAGTAAATGCCTTCTTCTCAGATAGCAATGCAATAAAAGCTACATTCAGTAAGAAGTTAGGGGTAAATAGACCGAAAAGTAATAGGAAACTGAATAATCTCATCTTAAAGAATGACTGGGTGAAATAGCAAATTATAGAAACAATTAATTATTTCACCCAAGATAATGACAATGATGAGACATCATAGCAAAATGTGTGAGATGCAGCTAAAGTGGTAATAAGGGGAAATTTTATATCTTTAGAGGCTTATTTGAACAAAATAGAGAAAGAGAAGATTAATTAATTGGGCCTGAAACATAAAAAGCTAGAACAAGACCAAATTAAAACCCCCAACCAAAAACTGAACTTGAAATACTAAAATTAAGAGGAGAAATCAATAATATTGAAAGTAAAAAAAAAAACACTATTGAATTAATAAATAAAACCAAGAGTTGGTTTTATGAAAAATCCAATAAAATAGATAAACCTTTGATAAATCTGATCAGATAAAGGAAAGAAGAAAATCAAATTGTTAGTCTTACAAATGAAAAGGGGGATCTTACTAGCAATGAAGAGCAAATTAGTAGAATAATGAGTTATTTGCCCAACTTTATGCCAATAAATTTTATAACTTCAGTGAAATGGATTACTACCTCCAAAAATATAGGCTTCCTAGATTAACAGAGGAGGAGATAAATTGCTTAATTAGTCCCATTTCAGAAAAAAAGAAATAGAACAAGCTATTAATCAACTCTCCAGGAAAAAAATCCCCAGGACCTGATGGATTTATATGTGAATTCTACCAAACATTTAAAGAACAACTAGCCCCAATGTTATATAAACTATTTGAAAAAATAGGGGATGAAGGAGTCCTGCCAAACACCTTTTATGACACAGACATGGTACTGATACCTAAAAAAAGTCAATCTAAAACTGAGAAAGAAAATTATCGACCAATTTCTTTAATGAATATTGATGCTAAAATCTTAAATAAGATATTAGCAAAAAGACTTCAAAAAATCAACCCCATGATAATACACTATGATCAAGTAGGATTTATACCAGGAATGCAGGGCTGGTTTAATATTAGGAAAACTATTAGTATAATTGACTATATTAATAATCAAATTAATAAAAACCATATGATCATCTCAATAGATGCAGAAAAAGCATTTGATAAAATCCAACATCCATTCCTACTAAAAACTCTTGAGAGAATAGGAATAAATGGACTATTCCTTAGAATAGTCAGGAGCTTATATTTATGACCATCAGTAAGCATAATATGTAATGGTAATAAACTGGAACCTTTCTCAGAAAGGTCAAGGGTGAAACAAGTTTGTCCACTATCACCATTACTATTCAATATTGTATTAGAAATGCTAGTCTCGGCAATAAGAGTCGAGAAAGAGATTAAAGGAATAAGAGTAGGTAATGAGGAAATCAAACTGTCACTCTTTGCAGATGATATGATGGTATACATCACCAACAAAATGCAACAGCAAGAGATACAAAGAGATATTCCTTTCCAAACAAATGTTGAGAGTATAAAATATTTTGGGAATCCATCTACCAAAGAAAAGTCAGGAATTATATGAGCAAAATAATGAAACACTTGCCACAAAAATAAAGTCAGATATAAATAATTGGAAAGACATCTGGTGCTCGTGAATAGGGCGAGAGAATATAATAAAGATGACAATACTCCCCAAACTAATCTATTTATTTAGTGCTATACCAATCAGACTCCCAAGAAACTATTTCAGTGACCTACAAAAATAACAACTAAGTTCATTCATATGGAAAAATAAAATGTAGAGAATTTCAAGGGAATTAATGAAAAAAAAAAAAAAAGTGAGATGAAGGTGGTCCAGGTATACCTGATCTAAAACTATATTATATAGCAGCAGTCACCACTGGCTGAGAAATAGACCAGTCTATCAGTGGAACAGATTAGGTACAAAGGACAAAAAAGGGTACAAATATAGCAATCTAGTGTTTGACAAACCCAAAGATAACAACATTTGGGATAAAAATTCATTGTTTGAAAAAAACTCTTGGAAAAACTGGAAATTATTATGGCAGAAATTAAATATGGATCCACACTTAGCACCATATACCAAGATAAGATCAAAATTGGTCCTTGATTTGGGCATAAAGAATGAAATCATAAATAGATTAGAGGAATAGAGAATAGTCTACCTCTCAGACCTGTGGAGAAGAAAGGCATTTATGAGCAGAGGAGAACTAGAGAGAATTATTGATCACAAAATAGAAGATTTTGATTACATCAATCTAAAAAGTTTCTGTACAAACAATACTAATGGAAATAAGATTAGAAGGGAAGTAACAAATTGGGAAAATATTTTTTACAGTTAAAAGTATCTGATAAAGGTCTCATTTCCAAAATATATAGAGAACTAATTCTAATTTTTAAGAAATCAAACTTCCTCTAATTGATAAATGGTCAAAGGATATGAACAGACAATTCTCAGATGATGAAATTGAAACTATATCCACTCATATGCAAGAATGTTCCAAATCACTACTGATCAGAGAAATGCAAATTAAGACAACTCTGAGATATCACTACACACCTGTCAGATTGGCTAAGATGACATGAACAAATAATGATGAAAGTTGGACGGGATGTGGGAAAACTGGGACACTAATGCGATGTTGGTGGAGTTGTGAAAGAATCCAGCCATTCTGGAGAGCAATGTGGAACTATGCCCAACAAGTTATCAAACTGTGCATACCCTTTGATCCAGCAGTTCTACTACTGGGCTTATATCCCAAAGAAATACTGAGGAGGGGAAAGGGACCTGTGTGTGCCAAAATGTTTGTAGCAGCTCTTTTCATAGTGGTTAGAAACTGGAAGATGAATGGATGTCCATCAATTGGAAAATGATTGGGTAATTTATGGTATATGAAAGTTATGGAATATTATTGCTCTGTAAAAAATGACTAGCAGGATGAATTCAGAAAGGCTTGGAGAGACTTGCATGAACTGATGTTGAGTGAAATGAGCAGAACCAGAAGATCACTTTACACTTCAACAACAATACTGTATGAAGATGTATTCTGATGGATGTGGATATCTTCAACATAAAGAAGATCCATCTCACTTCTAGTTGATCAATGATGGACAGAAACAACTACACCCAGAGAATGAACACTGGGAATTGAATGTAAAATATTATCACTACTGTCTATCTACCCAGGTTACTTTTACCTTCATAATCCAATACTTAATGTGCAACAAGAAAATGGGATTTACACACATATTGTATTGAGGTTATACTGTAACATGTAAAATATATGGGATTGCCTGTCATCTAGAGGAGGGAGCAGAGGGAGGGAGGGGGAAATTTGGAAAAATGAATACAAGGGATAATGTTATAAAAAAATTACTCTTGCATATGTACTATCAAAAAATTTATAATTATAAAATTAATTAAAAATTAAATAAAAAAATAAAAAAAATAATTCTAGCTATAAAAATTGAAAATTAAAAGTTAAGAGAAAAATTTTAAAAAATAAGTTTTCTACTCCAAATTGCAGTTTGAGAAAAACTATGCAGTGGTGTGGGTCTGGATGTGGCTGTGTGGATGTTTGCATGCACATGTTTGCCTTTCACACAAGAGCAATCTGAAATATTTGACCTGCTCTTATCAGTGTAATATATATTTTATACCTTTCAAAGGGAGCATCAGAGATCATGTTTATTTACTGAATTTTCATCTTAATTGTCGTTTATTTTTTTCCAAATACATGCAAAGATATTTTTCAACATTCATCTTTGCATAACCTTGTGTTCCAAATTATTCTTCCCTTCCCCTCCATCCCTCCCAAGTTAGCAAGCAGATATGTTAAATATGCAATTCTTATAAACTTATTTCTATATTCATCATGCTGCACAAGAAAAGTCAAATCAAAAGGGAAAGAAACATAAGAAAGAAAACAAACAACAGTAACAAAATGGTGGAAATGCTATGCTTTGATCCACATTCAGTTCCATAATTATTTCTCTGGATTCAGATGACACTTTCCAAGAGATCATATGTAGACATTTCCTAACAACTTTAAGTTGAAAGTTTATCTTAAACAATAGGGAAATGTTCCCTATGACTAACTCCTTATTTCTTTTAGTAAGACAAAGGACAAAGTTTCTTATACTAATGAACAACTGAAGTATAAGTCTGATGTTTTAACATCTGTTTAAGAGAACAATTTCTGACAATATAAATAAACTAAAGATTCATGATTTCTGGGCTTGTGAATTTCATAGAAGAGATCTAAAAGTGATATTAAGAATTTTGATTTATGGCAAAGCCTACTTTACTATTGCTGACTGGGAAAAAATTACAGAAGGAAATAAACATTTTGTCAATGAGAACATTAAAATGACTAGTAAAACTTTTCTATTGGAAAGTAAAATGCTTTCCAAGACAGAAACATATTTTGTTCTATGAATTTAGACTTGAATCTTTACATCCTATACAGATACATATCAATCAGTCAGTCAACAAGCATTTAAGTGCTTTATATGATCCAGCACTGTGCTAAGCACCGAGTATACAAAGAACGGCTACACAAAATTCTTTCTCTAAAAAGACATATTTGGTGTAAATGGAAGATGACATGAGAGAAATAGTAATAGCATGGAAAGTTTGCATGTGTGTGTGAAGAGGTAATTTAGAAGAACACTTTTAGAAGATTATATGTGAGCTGATTATCTAAAGATTTCAGGGAGACCAGGAGGCAAAGGTGAGGAGGGAGAGCATTGCAGTCATTGAGGAAAGCCAGATGATTCCTTGGTTTAGGAGTGCTTTGTATAAATAACTTTCTCAGGTAGTTAAAAAAAAATACATATATATATATATATATATATATATATATATATATATATATATATATATATATATATATATATAATATGTGATTGGAATAGTCAATTATTTCTAAAGGATTCTAGAATTTAGAAGAGGAAATTAAAAACTGTCAAAGAAAAAATGATCCAAATCTGAGGAAAAATATAAGAAGAGAAATAATGTAAATATAATGTTGTCTAGTCTTCAATGAACAGCAAAATTTAAGAATGTGTTAGTTTTGTTTCTTTATTTTTATTATTATTAACGTTTTTGTGTTTTCAAAACATATGCATAGATAATTTTCAACATTCACCCTTTCAAAACTTTGTATTCTGAGTTTTTTCCCCTTCCTTCCTCCTACCCTCTCCCCTAGATTGCAAGTAATCCAATATATATTAAGCTTGAGCAATTCCTGTGTACGTATGTCCACAATTACCATGCTGCCAAACAAAAATCAGATCAAAAAGAATAAAGAAATGAGAAAAAAAATGGAGGCAAACAATAACAAAAAGAATGAAAATATAGTCCTTTCTCTGGGAGCAGATGGCTCTCTTCATCACAAAATATTGAAAATGTCCTGAATCATCTCTTGTTGAAATACCCATGTGCATCAGAATTAATTATAGTATAATCTTGCTGTTGCTGTGCACAGTGATTTCCTGGTTATACTTGTTTCACTTAGGATCAGTTGATGGAAATCTCTCCAGACCTCTCTGAAGTCATTCTGCTGATCATTTCTTTCAGAAAAATAATATTCCATAACATTAATATACCATAAATCATTCAGCCGTTCTCCAACCTATGGGCATCCACTCAGTTTCAGGTTTTTACCACTACAATATATATGTACTATATGTAGGTCCCATTTTTCCTTTTTTAAAATTTAATTTAATTTTTATTTTTTTTATTTTAATAGTTTTTATTTACCAGATATATGCAGATTACAAAATTGACAACTGACAAACCTTTTGTTCTAATTTCTACCTCCCCCCCTACCATGGTAGTTTGATCAATACATGTTAAATATATTAGAGTATAAATTAAATACAATATATGTATACATGTCCAAAGAGTTATTTTGCTATACAAAAAGAATCAGTCTTTGAAATAGTGTGCAATTAGCCTGTGAATAAAATCCAAAATACAAGCAGACAAAATTAGAGGGATTGGGAATTCTTTGTAGTGGTTTATAATCATCTCCTATAGTTCTTTTGCTGGGTGTAGTTGGTTCAGTTCATTACTATTCTATTGGAACTGATTCTCATTGTTGAAAATGGCCACATCCATCAGAATTGATCATCATATAGTATTGTTGTTGAAGTATATAATGATATCCTGATCCTGCTCATTTCACTCAGCATCAGTTCATGTAATTCTCTCCAGACCTTTCTGAAATCATCCTGTTGGTCATTTCTTACAGAACAATAATATTCCATAATATTCATATACCACAATTTATTCAGCCAATCTTCAATCGATGGGCATCCACGTAGTTTCCAATTTCTGGCCACTACAAAAATGGCTGCCACAAACATTCTTGTGCATACAGGTGCCTTTCCCTTCTTTAAGATCTTTTTGGAATATAAGCCCAGTAGTAACACTGCTGGGTCAAAGGGTATGCGCAGTTTGATAACTTTTTGAACATAGTTTCAAATTGCCCTCCAGAATGGCTTGATGTATTCACAATTCCACCAACAATGTATCAGTGTCCCTGTTTTCCCACATCCCCTCCAACATTCTGCATTACCTTTCCCTGTCATTCTAGCCAATCTGACAGGTATGTAGTGATAATTCAGAGCTGTCTTAATTTGAATTTCTCTGATTAATAATGACTTGGAGCATTTTTTCATATGACTAGAAATAGTTTCAATTTCTTCATCTGAGTATTGTCTATTCATATCCTTTGACTATTTATCAATTGGAGATTGCCTTGATTCCTTATAGAGTCAATTCTCTATATATTTTGGAAATGAGGCTTTTATCTAAACCTTTGACTGTAAAAATGTTTTCCCAGTTTATTGTTTCCCTTATAATCTTATTTGCATTAGCTTTTTTTATACAAACCTTTTCAATTTGATATAATCAAAGTTTTCAACTTTGTGAGCAATAATGATCTCTAGTTCTTCTTTGGACATAAATTCATCCCTCTTCCACAGGTCCAAGAGGTAAACTATCCTATGTTCCTCTAATTTATTTATACTCTCATTCTTTATTCCTAGGTCATGAACCCATTTTGACCTGACCTTGGTGTAGGGTGTTATGTATGGGTCAATGCCTAGTTTCTGCCTTATTAATTTCCAATTTTTTCAGCAATTTTTGCCAACATTGAATTCTTATACCAAAGGCTGGGGTCCTTGGGTTTGTCAAACACTAGATTATTAGAGTGATTATTTTGTCATTTGGACCTAATCTACTGCACTAGTCTATTTCTTAGCCAATACCAAATGGTTTTGGTAACCACTGCTTTATAATATAATTTTAGATATGGTATAGCTAGACCACCTTCATTTGATTTTTTTTTCATTAATTCCCTTGAAATTCTTGACCTTTTGTTTTTTCTATATGAACTTTGTTGTTATTTTTTTCTACGTCATTAAAATAGTTTTTTGGGAGTTTGATTGGTATAGTGCTAAATAAATCGATTAGTTTAGATAGTATTGTTATCTTTATTATATTTGCTCACCCTATCCAAGAGCATTTAATATTTTTCCAATTGGTTAGATCAGACTTAATTTGTGTGGAAAGTGTTTTGTAGTTTTTCTCATATAGCTTCTGATTTGCCCTTGGCAGCTAGATTCCTAAATATTTTCCTTTATTCCTTTATGATCTCTTTGGGATATAGGATAGAGGATTGAGAGACTGATGGATCAAATGATATGCACCCTTTGTGCATAATTCTAAATTTCTCTCCAGAATATTTGAATCATTTCACAATACCACCAACAATGTATTAATATCCTGTTTTGCCACATCACCTCCAACATTCGTCATTATCTTTCCCTATTATCTTAGCCAATCTGAGAGGTTTGTCATGGTACCTCCCACACATATTATTAAAGAATTCATTAGCCAACAGAAAAAAATGATCAGAAAGTATTTGTATGGCTTCATCAGAAATAAATTAAAAAAAAATATATATATATATATATATATATAAAACTCATAGGATCAATATAGAACAATGAAAGTAATCCTAGTGCTTTCCTAAATCATTTACTTAAGCAGTGAAATTAATAGAATAATAGGAAATGGATCAGAGGAATTATGAGACAATTCAAAACTATTTCTTATTGTATATAGCTTTCAAGCCATGTATAACCTTTAGTTTGACTTTTGTTCCACAATGTCCAATTTTAATTCAATAACTATTAAGTTCATAAGCTAATGGATAAAACAAACTGCATTCACAATGAAATCCAGATTATAAATTCAATTCAATTTAATCCAATTCAACAAGCATTTACTAAGGGCTTACTAAGGATCAGACATTATGTTGATTTCTAAGGATTGAAGTAATCAAGAAACAGTCCCTATATTCAAGGAGTTTACCATCTAAAGGCAACATTTTTAACTCTTCCCCAAGTAGAAGTCTGGAAGCTAAAACATTAAATTCCTACCAAAGCATTATCTTATATATAGCTCACAATCTTCCTGTTCCATTTTTCATTATTTCCTCTATTTAGTTTCAACTTTGCCCCTGAACCAAATGTACCCATGTTTTCTATAGCAAAAGCCCAAAGTAGTCCTCCAAGAAGGAGTTTTCATGTGAATGTAAATATATAGTAACAAAACAAAACAAAAAGCAACAATCATGACCTCACACCTTTTGTCAAATATAGTAATGGATAAAGAAATGAAAAAAGAGGCAAGGCTCTACAAACAAATCAGAATTTTTGAACCTAAATATTATCAATATTTTCCTAAAGAAAAGAATATGAAGATGTTACATATGGTGATATTACAAAAATGAAATTGATTTTATCTTTAAAGGCAGGAAATGACTAAGTATAGAGATAGTCATCAATTCAGAATTAGCTGTTTATGTGCAGTTACACCATCAATTGGTTTGTATACTAGTCAAAGTAAATATAAAATTAAGTGGGAAAAGAAAAAGATGAGAAGACACTGTGTGTGATTATAGCAACTCATATCTGAACTGTTTAATCAAGCCATTCACTCTGAAAACTGGGAAGTAAAAAAAATTAAAAAGCAGTGACTCTCTTTGTCAGCATTTCTTACAGAAATTTAACATTAAATAAAATAGTTTCCAAGATGAAGAGTCCAAAGAAGTCTAGACATTCTATGAAATGTGGTAAAAACATATTTGAACTGTGACACAGAGAGAAATCGATACCAAGAGCCACAATGATTTAGAGCATTTTAAAACCCTTAAGGAAGAGATGAAATATTTGTTCCTAACATTTGTTTTTTTTTAACATTTTTGAACTTATTTGAGTTCTAGGTTTTCTCCCTTATTCCACCTACAATTAAAAAATTATATGTGAATTTATGCAAAACAAAGATTTATTCTCAAATCAACCCAAAGAAAAATTAGTCAGAGAAATCTTAGTAAAATATTTGAAGTAGGAAAGGAGAAAGAGGAAAACAATAGACTTGAAAGAAAATTATCTTATCCTGTTCTACAGCCAAGCCTTGGATGTAGGATAAATACATGGCAAGAACACTTAAAAAGATAAAGGTATAAAGCTGTTTAAGATATTAATCCCCTGATCAAGTAGCTTTGGACACCACCTATTATCTTTAGGAGAAGAAATATATCCGTCACAATGCAAGCTATCATTCCAGACTGATCTTACATTGTACCCCCTTTGATCTAATTATCGAGTCCCTACTACTTTTCTTATCTCCAGAGTTACAATTTTAAGTGTTTATTGAACATTTTTTTAAATTTTTTATTATATATATATATATATATATATACATATATATATATATTTATAATATTATCCCTTGTATTCATTTTTCCAAATTATCCCCCCCTCCACTCTACTTCCCTCCCCCCGATGACGAGGCAATCCCATACATTATTACATGTGTTACAATATATAGTCTAGGTACAATACATGTGTGTGAATATCATTTTCTTGTTGCACAATAAACATTAGAATCCGAAGGTACATGCAACCTGGGCAGACAGATATTAGTGCTAACAATTTACATTCACTTCCCAGTGTTACTTCTCTGGGTGTAGTTATTTCTGTCCATCATTGATCAACTGGAACTGAGTTGGCTCTTCTTTGTGTTGAAGATTTCCACTTCCATCAGAATACATCCTCATACATCATTGTTGTTGAAGTGTACAGTGATCTTCTGGTTCTGCTCATTTCACTCAGCATCAGTTGATGTAAGTCTCACCAGGCCTCTCTGTATTCCTCCTGCTGGTCATTTCTTACAGAGCAATAATATTCCATAACCTTCATATACCATAATTTACCCAACCATTCTCCAACTGATGGACATCCATTCATCTTCCAGTTTCTAGCTACAACAAAAAGAGCTGCCACAAACATTTTGGCACATATATGTCTCTTTCCGCTCTTTAGTATTTCTTTGGGATATAATGCCAGTAGTAGCGCTGCTGGGTCAAAGGGTATGCACAGTTTGATAACTTTTTGGGCATAATTCCAGATTGCTCTCCAGAATGGCTGGATTCTTTGGCAACTCCACCAGCAATGTATCAGTGTCCCAGTTTTCCCACATCCCCTCCAACATTCATCCTTATTTGTTCCTGTCATCTTAGCCAATCTGACAGGTGTGTAGTGGTATCTCAGAGTGGTCTTAATTTGCATTTCTCTGATCAGTAGTGATTTGGAACACTCTTTCATGTGAGTGGATATAGTTTCAATTTCTTCCTCTGAGAATTGTCTGTTCATATCCTTTGACCATTTATCAATTGGAGAATGGTTCAGTTTCTTATAAATTAGGGTCAGTTCTCTATTTATTTTGGAAATGAGACCTTTGTCAGAACCTTTGTTTTTAAAAATATTTTCCCAATTTGTTACTTCCCTTCTAATCTTGTTTGCATTAGTATTATTTGTACAGAAACTTTTTAGTTTGATGTAATCAAAATCTTCTATTTTGTGATCAATAATGATCTCTAGTTCTCCTCTGGTCATAAATTCCTTCCTCCTCCACAAGTCTGAGAGGTAGATTATCCTCTGTTCCTCTAATCTATTTATTATCTCCCTCTTTATGCCTAAATCATGGACCCATTTTGATCTTATCTTGGTATATGGTGTTAAGTGTGGATCCATATCTAATTTCTGCCATACTAATTTCCAGTTTTCCCAACAGCTTTTTCCGAATAATGAATTTTTATCCCTAATGTTGGTATCTTTGGGTTTGTCAAAGATTAGGTTGCTATATATGTAGCCTTTTTTGTCCTTTGTATCTAATCTGTTCCACTGATCTACCGGTCTATTTCTTAGCCAATACCAAATGGTTTTGGTGACTGCTGCAATATAATATAGCTTTAGATCAGGTACACTTAGACCACCTTCCTCTGAGTTTTTTTTCATTAGTTTCCTTGCAATTCTCGACCTTTTATTCTTCCATATGAATTTTGTTGTTATTTTTTCTAGGTCATTGAAATAGTTTCTTGGGAGTCTGATTGGTATAGCACTAAATAAATAGATTAGTTTGGGGAGTATTGTCATCTTTATTATATTCGCTCAGCCTATCCAAGAGCACTGAATGTCGTTCCAATTATTTAAATCTGACTTTATTTTTGTGGCAAGTGTTTTGTAATTTTTCTCATATAATTCCTGACTTTTCTTTGGTAGATGGATTCCCAAATACTTTATACTCTCAACATTTGTTTGGAATGGAATTTCTCTTTGTATCTCTTGCTGTTGCATTTTGTTAGTGATATATAAAAATGCTGAGGATTTATGTGGATTTATTTTGTGTCCTGCCACTTTGCTGAAATTTTGAATTATTTCTAGTAGCTTTTTAGCAGAGTCTTTGGGGTTCTCTAAGTATACCATCATGTCATCTGCACAAAGTGATAGTTTAATTTCCTCATTTCCTACTCTAATTCCTTGAATCTCTTTCTCGGCTCTTATTGCCGAGGCTAGCGTTTCTAGTACTATATTGAATAGTAATGGTGATAGTGGGCAACCTTGTTTCACTCCTGATCTTACTGGGAAAGGTTGCAGTTTATTTCTATTGCATATTATGCTTACTGAAGGTCTTAAATATATGCTCCTGATTATTCTAAGGAATAGTCCATTTATTCCTATACTCTCAAGAGTTTTTAGTAGGAATGGATGTTGGATTTTGTCAAATGTTTTTTCTGCATCTATTGAGATGATCATATGGTTCTTATTAATTTGATTATTAATATGGTCAATTATATTAATAGTTTTCCTAATATTAAACCAGCCCTGCATTCCTGGAATAAATCCTACTTGATCATAGTGTATTATCCTGGAGATGATTTTCTGAAGTCTTTCTAATATCTTATTTAAGATTTTAGCATCAATATTCATTAAGGAGATTGGTCTATAATTTTCTTTCTCAGTTTTCGATCTACCTGGTTTAGGTATCAGTACCATGTCTGTGTCATAAAAGGAGTTTGGTAGGACTCCTTCATCCCCTATTTTTTCAAATAATTTATATAACATTGGGGCTAATTGTTCTTTAAATGTTTGGTAGAATTCACATGTGAATCCATCTGGCCCTGGGGATTTTTTCCTGGGGAGTTGATTAATAGCTTGTTCTATTTCTTTTTCTGAAATGGGACTATTTAAGCAATTTATCTCCTCCTCTGTTAATCTAGGGAGCCTATATTTTTGGAGGAAGTCATCCATTTCACTTAAGTTATCAAATTTATTGGCATAAAGTTGCGCAAATTAACTCCTTATTATTGCTCTAATTTCCTCTTCATTGGTGGAAAGATCCCCCTTTTCATTTGTAAGATTATCAATTTGATTTTCCTCTTTCTTTTTTTTTTTGATCAAATTTACCAAAGGTTTATCTATTTTATTGGCTTTTTCATAAAACCAACTCTTGGTTTTATTTATTAATTCAATAGTTTTTTTACTTTCAATATTATTGATTTCTCCTTTTAATTTTTGGATTTCAAGTTTAATTTTTGGTTGGGTGTTTATAATTTGGTCTTTTTCTAGCCTTTTAAGTTGTAAGCCCAATTCGTTAATCTTCTCTTTCTCTATTTTCTTCAAATAAGCCTCTAAAGATATAAAATTTCCCCTTATTACTGCTTTAGCTGCATCCCAAAGATTTTGATATGATGTCTCATCATTGTCATTATCTTGGGTGAAATTGTTAATTGTTTCTATAATTTTCTCTTTCACCCAGTCATTCTTTAAGATGAGATTATTCAGTTTCCAATTACTTTTTGGTCTATTTACCCCTAACTTTTTACTGAATGTAGCTTTTATTGCATTGTGATCTGAGAAGAAGGCATTTATTATTTCTGCCTTCCTACATTTAATTTTGAGATCTTTATGTCCTAATATATGGTCTATTTTTGTATAGGATCCATGAACTGCTGAGAAGAAAGTATATTCCTTTCTATTGCCATTCAGTTTTCTCCAAAGGTCTATCATACCTAGTTTTTCTAATATTCTATTTACATTTTTAATTTCTTTCTTGTTTGTTTTTTGGTTTGATTTGTCTAAATCTGAGAGTGCAAGGTTGAGATCTCCCACTATTATAGTTTTACTGTCTATTTCTTCTTGCAGTTCTCTTAACTTTTCCTTTAGAAAGTTAGATGCTATACCACTTGGTGCATATATGTTTAGTATTGATAGGGCTTCATTATTTATGCTACCTTTCAGCAGGATATAGTTTCCTTCCTTATCTTTTTTAAAGAGATCCACTTCTGCTTTTGCTTGATCTGAGATAAGGATAGCTACCCCTGCTTTTTTGGCTTTACCTGAAGCATAATAGGCTCTGTTCCAACCTTTTACCTTTACTCTGTATGTATCTCCCTGCTTTAAGTGTGTTTCCTGTAGGCAACATATTGTAGGGTTCTGCTTTTTGATCCAATCTGCTATCCGTCTCCGTTTGATGGGATCGTTCATCCCATTTACATTTACAGTTAAAATTACTAATTCTGTATTTCCTGCCATAGTATTATCCCCAGATTATGCTTTTTTCCTTTGACCCCCATGATCCCCCTCCCCGATATTTAATTTACAGATCCCCCTTGTGACACGCAACCCTCCCTCTTTTTTTTTTTTTTTTTTTTTTTTTTTTTTTTTTAGGATCCCTCCCCCCTCCTTCCAAGTCCCTTCACTTATTCTCCTTTTCCTTTTCCCTTTTCCTCTCCCCCCTTTTAATGAGGTGGGAGAAAATTCTCTGAAAAACAAATATGTTAATTATTTACTCTTTGAGCCTCTCCTGATGAGAGTAAGATTCACACAATGATTCTCCCCCTCACTAAGTTCCCTCAGATATGGTGTATTTTCTATGCCTCTTCCTGGGATGTAGTTTTCCTCTTTTTATCATTCCTTCCCCTTTTTCTGAACCGAATTCCTTCCCTTTACTACATCCCCCTTTTTTTCTTTTATATCAGTAATGACAAATTATCCTTGAGTACTTTTTATATACCCACAACAGAGTTACAGTTCTCAAGGGTTCTGTGTACCTTTTTCTGTTTCTCTTCAGTCTTGTGGATGTAGATCAATTTTTTTTGTTTAAGTCTGGTTTTTTTCTTAGAAACATATAGAATTCCTCTGTTTCATTGAATGACCATCTTCTTCCATGGAAAAAGATGCTAAACATAGCTGGCTAGTTCATTCTTGGTTGCAGTCCTTGATCTTTTGCCTTAAGGAATATCAGGTTCCAGGCCCTTCTATCTTTTAATGTGGAGGCAGCCAGATCTTGGGTGACCCTTATTGTGGCACCTTGGTATTTAAATTGTTTTTTTCTAGCTGCTTGCAGGATTTTCTCCTTTGTGTGGTAATTCTGCAGCTTAGCCACAATATTCCGTGGTGTTCTTTTTTTAGGGTCTATTTCAGAACGAGTTCGATGAATTCTTTCCACATCTACTTTCCCTTCTGTTTCTATTATCTCTGGACAGTTCTCTTTGATAATTTCCTGTAAAATAGAATCTAGGCTCTTTTTTTGGTCATAATTTTCGGGAAGTCCAATAATCTGCAGATTATCTCTCCTAGATCTATTTTCCAGGTCTATAGATTTTCCCAGTAATATTTGACGTTGTTCTCCAGCTTCTCATTTTTTTTGTTTTGTATGACTGATTCTTGGGTTCTCTGTGAATCATTCATTTCTATTTGTTCCATCCTGACTTTTAAGGAGTTATTTTCTTTTTTCACAGTTTTTAGTTCTTTTTGTAAATGCCCAATTTCGTTTTTAAATGAATTATTTTGCTCTATTGATTTTTTTTTCCATTTCCCTAATTTTTTTTTTGAGAATTATTTTCTTTTTCCAATTCAGAAATTCTATTTTCTTGAGACTTTTTTATCTTTTCCAGTAAAGAAATCTTACTTTCCTGTGTTTTTTTAACCTTTTCTAATTCATAAATTTTGTTTCCCTGCATCTCCTGTGAATTCTTTATTTTTTCCATCTCCAATTTCAGGATGTTGTTATTCTCTATCATAGCTTCCCTTTCCTTTCCCCATTTTTCTTCAAACTCCCTTAATTTTTTAATAGTGTCTTCTAGGAGAGAGTTATGTGATGGGGGGCAGGAATTGTTCCCCTTTAGGTTGTTATCTGCTGTCTCTCTGCTGTTAACTTCCTCGGGGTTGGATACCCGCTCTTTCTCTGTATAGAAGGAATCTATAGTTTTTCTGGCTTTTTTGCTCATATTTAAAAAATCTTTTGGGGTCTGTCCCTGGGGTAGGAAATTATTTATTTACTTCTTTACCAGCTTCCTCCCAGACCGGATGGATGCAGAGGCTCCTGTGCCTGAGCTTAGAGAGAGCTCTGGGAGAGAGTTCCCCACCCCCTCCCTGGAAGTGCCTCAGAGGTGATTAGCACTGCTGTGCCCGAGGGCTGTGTGTTTTAGCGGCTTCCCTGAGATTTGAGACTGAACAGTAAAGACAGCACAAAGCCCAGCCTATGTGTCCGGGTGGGGCGTGGATGTCTGCAGCAGGTGACGTGAAAAGCCCCTGTGCTCAAACTGGAAGTGTCTGCCAGAAACCATGGTCTCTTGTTCAAAGGTTCCGCTTCTCTGGGACTTCCTGGAGCTGAGTTCCACTCCCTCCAGCTAAACTAGGTAGTGTGTGTTGCCTTGGGCCGTATCCACCCACTTGTCAATCTCTTAACTATTCTCAGGTGGTAGCTGAGGCCACACCCCCTGGTGCCGAGATCTGCTGAGTCACCTCCAGTGTCCGGGGAAAATCTAAACTGAGTTTTAAAATATTTTGGCTTTCTCTTCTGAACTGCTAAATAATTAGCAGAGAAGAGCTAACAGCCTGTGCCAGATTTCTTTATCTCAGTGGCTTCTCTGATCCCAGAGCCCTTCCCAGCGCAACCAGTGCGGTGTGCCACTACCCCACCATCTGTGCTGGCCTCTCTTCTTCCTCCCCTGGGGACTGACCTTTTCTGTTGAAACTCCAGATTCTCTTCAGCTGGTAAGTCGTGCTTCCAGTCCTTGTGGTATCTATCAGTCCTGGGCTTATTTTGAGACTTAATTTATCTAATTGGTTGTGAGGGAGTGAGGACGTTCACAGAGTCGTGTGTTTCTTCTCCGCCATCTTGGCTCCGCTCACGTTTATTGAACATTTTGAACACAGATACCTTAAATTTGTATATGTCCATGGCATAGTAGATAGAATACTTAACCTTGAATCAGGAAGATCTGATTTCAAAATTGTCCTCAGATACTTACTAATATTTCCATGGACAAAACACTTTCCTTTTTTTGTCTCAGTTTGCTAAATTGCAAAAAATAAGTTGTAGAAGGAAATGGCAAGGCATTCCAGTATTTTTTGCCTAGAAAATCCCAAATGAAATCACAAAGAGTTATATGTGGCTGAACCAGAATAACAAAACCAAAATTGAATTCATTATCTTTCTCTTCCTCTTCCTAGCTTTTATCTCTTTCTAAATTTTATGATTGTCAAGTATGGCAACATCCTCCCAATTACACAAGCTCAAAAGACGTCATCCTTTATTCCTTATTCTCTCACCTCACATATCCAGTATTTTGCTATTTCCTTTTCTTTCCACTTTTATAACATCTCAAGTATTTGCCAACTTATTACAATCACCTGGAGCCACATTCTCTTTACCTTGTGTCTAAATAATTGCAATAGAGTGCTTTATTTCCCTTCTTCAACTCTCTTTTTTTACTACAATCATTACTTCCCTCAGTTGTCAAATTGATCTTTGTAAAATGCAGATCTGACTATGTCCTCATTCTTTTCTCTAACAATTGAGCCTTATTTCTTCCAGGATCAAATATCAAATACTTGGTTTGACATGCAAAGTTCTTCACAATCTTTTCCTCTTTTCCTTTTACATTATTTTTATATATTTTCCCCTTTCAACATCCTTTGTTTTGTAAAAGGATCTATGAAATCTTAACTTGTGAACAGATTAAGTGAAGCAGAGTTGCCCAAAGTCATCTGCCTCACCCTCTCTGAATCATTGAAGTCTAATATCAGTGAATGTGGGAAATGAAGGACTGCTAAAATGTCTAAGGCAAGATGAAGTGGTCTAGGTAAGTAAAACAGACCAAGTCAAAGCTTCAATGTTTTGTTTTGTTTTGTTTTGTTTTTGATAATTTATTAATTTTATAATTATAATTTTTGACAGTACATATGCATGGGTAATTTTTTTTACAACATTATCCCTTGTATTCACTTTTCCAAAATTTCCCCTCCCTCCTTCTACTCCCTCTTCTAGATGACAGGCAATCCCATACATATTAAATATGTTACAGTATATCCTAGATACAATTTATGTGTGTAAAACCAAATTTCTTATTGCTTTGTACTAATTGGATTCCGAAGTTTTAAGTAGCATGGGTAGAAAGACAATAGCGCAAACATTTTACAGTCCTTTCCCAGTGTTCCTTCTCTGAGTGTAGGTGTTTCTGTCCATCATCGATCAACTGGAACTGAATTGGATCTTCTCTATTTTGATGATATACACTCCAATTAGAATTTATCTTCATAAAATATCATTGTTGAAGTGTTTTCCTTTTCCCTTTTCCTCTCCCCCCTTATAATGAGGTGAAAGAATTCGCTGAAAAAGAAATATGTCAATTATTTACTCTTTGAGCCTACTCTGATGAGAGTAAGATTCACACTATGTTTCTCCCCCTCTCGAAATTCCCTCAGATGTGGCAGGTTTTCTATGTTTCTTCCTGGGATGTAGTTTCCTTCTTTTTATCTCTCCTTTGCTTTTTTCTAATACTATCCCTTTTCCTTTACTACTTCCCTTTTTATTTTATATCAGTACAATCAAATTACCCATGTGGACTTTCTGTACAGTTCTCAAGAGTTCTTTTTACCTTTTTCTGCTTCTCTAGAGCCTTGTGGATGTAGATCAAATTTTTTGCTTAAGTCTGTTTTTTTCTTAGAAACAAATGGAATTCCTCTGTTTCATTAAATGACCATCTTCTTCCATGGAAGAAAATGCTAAACTTAGCTGGGTAATTTATTCTTGGTTGCAATCCTTGTTCTTTTGCCTTTCGGAATATCAGGTTCCAGGACCTTTGATCCTTTAATATGGAGGCAGACAGATTTTGCATGACCCTTATTGTGTCACCTTGATATTTGAATTGTTTTTTCCTAGCTGCTTGCAATGTTGTTTTCCTTAGTTTGGTAGTTCTGCAGCTTAGCCACTGTTTTTTTGGAGTTCTTTTTTTTTTTTTAGGGTCTTTTTCAGAAAGTGTTCAATGAATTCATTCAACGCCTATTTTCCCTTCTGTTTTGATTATCTCTGGACAGTTCTCTGATGATTTCCTGTTCTCTGATGATTTCTTGTAAAATAGAATCTAGGCTCTTTTTTTCATCATAATTTTTGGGAAGTCCAATGATCCTCAGATTATCTCTCCTAGATCTATTTTCCAGGTCTATAGATTTTCCCAGTAAATATTTGACGGTATTCTCCAGGTTTTCATTTTCTTTTTTTGTTTTGTTTTGTTTGACTGATTCTTGGTTTCTCAATGAATCATTCATTTCTATTAGTTCCATCCTGATTTTTAATGAGTTATTTTCTTCATTCACATCTTTTAGTTCTTTTTGTATATGTCCCGTGGAGTTTTTAAATGAAATATTTTGCTCTGTTGAATTTTTTTTCCATTTCACTAATTTTTTTCTTTTTCTTCTTTCTTTCTTTCTTTTTTTTTTTTTTTTTTTTTTTTTTTTTTTTTTTTTTTTTTTTTTTTAGTGAGTTATTTTCTTTTTCCAATTCAGAAATCCTACTTTCTTGGAAATTTTTTATCTTTTCCAATTCAGAAATCCTACTTTCTTGTGATTTTAAACCTTTTCTAATTCACAAATTTTGTATCCCTGCACCTCCTGTGAATTCTTTATTTTTTCCATCTCAAATTTCAGGACATTATTACTCTCTAGCATGGCTTCTCTTCCCTTTCCCCATTTTTCATCAAACTCTCTTAACTTTTTAATAGTCTCTTCTAGGAGAGATGGGAGTCAGGTATTCCCTTTTAGGATATTATCTGGAGATTGTCTGCTGTTAGCCTCCTTGGGGTTGGATACCAGTTCTTTCTCTGTATAGAAGGTGTCAATCATTTTCTTCCATTTCTTACTCATGGTTAAAAACTCTGTGGGGGTCTGTCCTTGGGGTAGGAAATTTACCAGCTTCCACCCATATAGGATGGAAAGCAGCAAAATTGTGACTGGGCTATGAGAAAGCTCTAGGGAGAGAGTTCCCCTTCACCCCCGCCAAATGACTCAGAGGTGGTTAGCATGGCTGTGTGGTGAGGAGTGCCCTGTGAAGGACCCCCGCTGTGTGGCCTAGTGACTACCTAGAGGCTAGAGCCTGAACAGTGAAAGCATCACAAACCCCAGCCAAAGCCTTCTGTAGGTCCATAGATATTAGCAGTTGATGCCTGAAAAGCCCCTGCACTCAAACTGGAAGTCTCTGCCCGGGAACCACAGTCACTGCTGTGGGGGTTCTGCTGTTGAGGGAGTTTTGCTACTGTGGTAATTCCACTGCCTCAGGCTGAGCCCCACACTATGTCGATTAGAGGCTGCCCCAGGCTGTGTCCCCCCCACTATTCAGGTTCTTAACAGCCCCAAGGAAAAGTTCCGGACAGCAGCGAAAGGCTGCACAGCCATGGCAAAATAGGTGTTGGGTCACTTCCAGTTTGGGGTAATTATATTAATTATATTTTCTGTTTTTTTTTTTTTTGTTGTTGTTTTGTTTTGTTTTGTTTTTTAAGTGGCTTTGATTTCTCTTCTGATCTGCTGTTTTACAAGCAGAGTAGAGCTATCAGCCTATGCCAGATTCCTCTATTTCAGTGTCTTCTATGATCCCTTATTTTCTTCCCAGTCCATTTGGCACAATGTGCTAGCAACTAGTCCAAGCCTGTCCGTGCTGGTCTTTTTTTCCTCCTCTTGGAACCAACCTTTTCTGTCAAAATTCCAGATTCTCTTTGGCTAGTAAGTTGTGCTTCTAATCCTTATCAGTCCAGCGTTATTTTTGAAGCTGACTTAACTAGTTGGTATTGAGGGTAAAAGGGAGCTTAAAAATTCACATGTATCTTCTCCACCATCTTGGCTCAACCCCTCCAAAGCTTCAGTGTTAGTTATAATTGTGAAAAGCACATCATTGATTAATGCAATTTTAGTCTACATAAAAATCTAGTCTCAAAAATAAATAAAAACCCAAATGGCACCATTTGTTTTCTTTTCTTTTGTATTTTAGCATTAAATCACATTTCACTTGTGATCCACTAAATCTACCTAATCTTTTAAACATGAAAAAAGTCTTATCACTTTTTCTCTGTCCTTGCTTTACACAAACTATTCTTTTAACTGAAGTATAAGACTTTATATTTATACTGTATAAATTTATTTTTGCTATATTTGCCCCATATTCTGAGTGTGTTTTATCATTTTTTTTATTTTTTTCCCAATTACATGTACTAACATTTTATTATATATATATATATATATATATATATATATATATATATATATATATATATAAACACACACGTTCATTTCTTTACATATTTCCATATAAATCATATTGAGAAAAAAAAATCAGAACAAAAGGAAAAGAAAGGATGAAAAAAGGGAAATAGCATTTGTTATACTTCATTCCATCTCCATTGTTCTTTGTCTAGAAAAGGATGGCATTTTCCTTACAAAGTTTATTGAAATTGCCTTGGATCACTGAATTTCTGAGATGAGCTATCACAATTAATTATCACTCAAATTTACTGTTGCTGTAGAAAATGTTTTTCTGGTTCTGCTTGCTTTACTCATCATTGGTTCATGTAAATCTTTCTAGATCTTTCTAAAATTCGCCTGTTTAATATTTTTTGTAGAACAATAATATTTCATTATTTTGATATACCATGATTTATTCAGCTACTTCCTGATTGATGAGCATCTATTCATTTTTCAATTCCTCACTATCACAGAAAGAGGTACTACAAATATTTTTGTACATGTGGGTTCTTTTTCCTTTTTTATAATTTCTTTGGGATGTAGGCCTATTAGTGGCACTGCTGCACCAAAGAATATGCACTTTTATAGCTCTTTGTGCATGGTTCCAAATTGCTTTCCAGAATGGTTTGATCAGTTCACAACATTTGAGATAATTTTTTAAAGCCTGATTCCATTATATATATTCCTGCATTATAATCAACCCCCTAACTTTTTCTCATATGCATATTTGGCAAGTATGATAAAGTACTGTGCCATTTTTAAATGCTCATGCATAGATGCTAACTTTATGTCCTATTTAACATATATGGAACTAGCTACCACATGAGCTGTCACAATTTATGGAGCATTGTAGAAAATATACAATGTAGTCATGTCTAATTTAAGGATATATATGTATGTATATACATATATACACACAGAGATGGTCATGTATCTATCCACAAACTAGAAATTGTGTATGTGTGTATGAAAGGGAGGCATAAAGGAAAAAACAAGTGTATGTATATCTCTAGCATGTTTTTGATCATACTCATGAAGAATGTTCTTTTCTTATTCTGAATGGGAAAAAAATCTCCAGCATACTATGAGATTTTCCAAATTTTTGTATTCATTTATGATATTCTGATAATTATTACAGAACAATAATCACTAAAAGGCATCATTTTGCATGAAATCAACAATTTTAAAAGAGATTATTTAATCATCTATATTTTAAAAGTCATTGAAAGAAGCATGTTGACTGAATTATGATATGCAGGTGGGTAGGTAGTGTACTGCCATAATGGAAAGATACATAATTTAAAATCAGAGGAGCTAGGTTTGAATTCCAAGCTCTGCTATTTACTGGCAATATGATTACTAGTTTGGTTATTGTCACTTAAGTCTTTTTAGACCACAATGCAATGAAAATTACATTTAATAAAAAGCCAGGGGAAAATAGACCAAAAATAATTGGAAATTAAATAATCTTATACAATAGAATGATTGGGTAAAACATCAAATCATGGACATAATTAATAACTTCACCCAAGAAAATGACAATAATGAGACATCATACCAAAATGTGTGGGATACATCCAAAGCAGTAATAAGGGGAAGTTTTATATCTCTAGAGGCATACTTGCATAAAATAGAGAAAGAGAGGGTCAATGAATTGGGCTTACAACTAAAATTGCTAGTAAAGGAACAAATTAAAAACCCCCAGACAAACATGAAACTTGAAATTCTAAAAATAAAAGGTGAGATTGATAAAATTGAAAGTAAAAAACTATTTAATTAATTAATAAAACTAAGAGTTGGTTCCATGAAAAAACCAACAAAATAGACAAACCCTTAGTAAATCTAATTAAAAAAAGGAAAGAGAAAAAGCAAATTGTTAGTCTTGAAAATGAAAAGGGAGAACTCACCACTAATGAAGAGGAAATTAGAACAATAGTTAGCAGCTACTTTACTCAACTTTATGCCAATAAATTTAATAACTTAAATGAAATGGAAGAATACCTTCAAAAATATAGCTTGCCCAGATTAACAGAGGAAGAAGTAAGTAGTCTAAATAGTCCCATTTCAGAAAAAGAAATAGAACAAGCTATTAACCAACTCCCTAAGAAAAAATACCCAGGACCAGATGGATTTACATGTGAATTCTACCAAACATTTAAAGAACAACTAACTCCAATGCTATATAAACTATTTGAAAAAATAAGGATTGAAGGAGTCCTACCAAATTTCTTTTATGACACAGACATGGTACTGATACCTAAACCAGGTAGATTGAAAACTGAGAAAGAAAACTATAGACCAATCTCATTAATGAATATTGATGCTATAATCATAAATAAGATATTAGCAAAAAGACTTCAGAAAATCTTGCCCAAGATAATACACTATGATCAAGTAGGATTTATACCAGGAATGCAGGGGTGGTTTAATATTAGGGAAATTATTAGTATAATTGGCCATGTTAATATTCAAATTAATAAAAACCATATGATCACCTCAATAGATGCAGAAAAACATTTGAAAAAATCCGACATCCATTCCTACTAAAAAAGCTTGAGAGTATAGGATAGTCAGGAGCATATATTTAAAACCATCAGTAAACATCATATGTAATGGCAATAAACTGGAACCTTTCCCTGTAAGATCAGGAGTGATAAAATGTTGCCCACTGTCACCATTACTATTCAACATTGTACTAGAAATGCTAGCCTTGGCAATAGGAGTTGAGAAAGAGATTCAAGGAATAAGAGTAGGTAATGAGGAAATCAAATTATCACTCTTTGCAGATGATATGATGGTATATTTAGAGAATCCCAGAGATTCTAATAAAAAGTTATTAGAAATAATTCACAACTTTAGCAAAGTTGCAGGATACAAAATAAATCCACATAAATCCTCAGCATTTTTATATATTACCAACACAATCCAAGAGCAAGAGATACAAAGAGAAATTCCATTCAAAATAACTGTCGATAATATAAAGTATTGGGGGATATATCTATCAAAGGAAAGTCAGGAATTATATGAGCAAAATTATGAAACACTTGCCATAAAAATAATGTCAGATTTAAATAATTGGAAAGACATTGAGTGCTCTTGGATAGGCCGAGCGAATATAATTTAGATGAAAATGCTCCATAATCTATTTATTTAGTGCTATACCAATCAGACTCCCAAGAAACTATTTTAATGATCCAGAAAAAATAACAACAGAGTTCATATGGAACAACAAAAGGTCGAGAATTTCAAGAGAATTAATGAAAAAAAAAATTAAATGAATGTGGTCTAGTGTACCTGATCTAGAACTATATTATAAAGCAACAGTCACCAAAATCATTTGGTATTGGATAAGAAATACACTAGTTGATCAGCGGAATAGGTTAGGTTCACAGGGCAAGATAGTGAATAAAAATAGCAATCTAGTGTTTGGCAAACGCAAAAATCCCAACTTTTGAGATACAAATTCATTACTTGACAAAAACTGCTGGGAAAACTGGAAATTAGTGTGGCATAAACTAGGCATGGACCCACACTTAACACCATATAACCAAGATAAGATCAAAATGAGCCCATGATTTAGGCATAAAGAATGAGATCATAAATGCATTAGAGGAACAGAGTATAGTCTATCTTTCAGACCTGTGGAGGAGGAAGGAATTTATGACTAGAGAAGAACTAGAGATCATTATTTATCACAAAATAGAAGATTTTGATTACATAAAACTAAAAAGTTTTTGTACAAACAATACCAATTCAAACAAGATTAGAAGGGAAGTAACAAATTGGGAAAATATTTTTATAGTTAAAGGTTCTCATAAAGGTCTCATTTCCAAAATATATAGAGAATTGATCCTAATTTATAAGAAATCAAAACATTCTCCAATTTATAAATGGTCAAAGGATATGAACAGACAATTCTCAGATAATCAAATTGAAACTATATCCACTCATATGAAAGAGTGTTCCAAATCATTACTGATCAGAGAAATGCAAATTAAAACAACTTTCAGATCCCACTACACACCTGTCAGATTGGCTAAGATGACATGAACAAATAATGATGAAAGATGGACGGGATGTGGGAAAACTGGGACACTAATGCGATGTTGGTGGAGTTGTGAAAGAATCCAGCCATTCTGGAGAGCAATGTGGAACTATGCCCAACAAGTTATCAAACTGTGCATACGCTTTGATCCAGCAGTGCTGCTATTTGGCTTATATCCCAAAGAAATACTAAAGAGGGGAGAGGGACCTGTGTGTGCCAAAATGTTTGTAGCAGCTCTTTTCATAGTGGCTAAAAACTGGAAAATGAATAGATGTCCATCAATTGAAGAATGGTTGGGTAAATTATGGTATATGATGGTTATGAAATATTATTGCTCTGTAAGAAATGAACAGCAGGATGAATTCAGAAAGGCTTTTCAAGACTTGCATGAACTGATGCTGAATGAAATGAGCAGAACCAGAAGATCACTTTACATTTCAACAACAATTCTGTATGAAGATGTATTCTGATGGAAGTAGATATCTTCAACATAAAGAAGATACAACTCACTTCCAGTTGATCAATGATGGACAGAAACAACTACACCCAGAGAAGGAACACTGGGAATTAAATGTAAAATATTAGCACTACTGTCTATCTACCCAGGTTACTTATAACTTCAGAATCCAATACTTAACATGCAATAAAAAAATTGGATTTACAAACATATATTGTATCTAACTTATACTGTAACACATGTAAAATGTATGAGATTGCCTGTCATGTAGGGGAGGGAGTAGAGGGAGTGAGGGGAAAATCTGGAAAAATGAATACAAGGGATAATGTTATAAAAAATTACTCATGCATATATACTGTCAAAAAAGTATAATTATAAAATTAATAAAATTAAAAAAACTTACCTATGCATATGTACTTTCAAAAAAAGTTATAATTATAAAATTAATTATAAAAAGAAGTTTGAAGGACTAAGATTAGTCACAAGAGAGAAACAAATAAAAATTCATTGTTTGAAGGACCAGGATGTCCTTCATAATGCCAAGTAAATGTTTTCATCCTAGAAGATCATTTCAATCATATAATTCACACTTCAGAAGTATCTTCAACCTCTGACAAAAGAAGAATTAGGGAGCATTGTGAAATGCAAAATGGACAACTTTGATTACATTAAATTTAGAAAAAAAAAATGTGTACAAACAAAACCAACATGAATAAGATTAAAAAGCAATTACACAACGGGGGAAATTTTTTACAGCCAGTGACTCGGATAAAGGTCTCATTTCTAAAATGTATAAAAACTGTGTCAAATTTATAAAAATACAAGTCATTCCCTAGTTGATAAATGGCAAAAAGAACAAAAAATTCTCACATGAAGAAATTAAAGTCATCTAAAGTCATATGAAAAAAAAAATCCAGTCACTATTAGAGAAATCCAAATTACAGCAAGTCTTAGATACCATCTCATAACTTTCAGAATGGTTAAGATGACAGGAAAAGATAATGATAAATGTTTGAAGGGAGATGGAAAAACTGGGAAACTAATACATTAGTGGAGTTGTGAAATGATGCAATCATTCTGGAGGGCAATTTTGAACTATGCCCAAAGTGCTATAAAAACTTTTGATACATCAGTACCACTACTGGGTCTGTAGCTCAAGGAAATAATAAAGTAAAGGAGCCACATGTACAAAAATGTTTGTAGCACCTTTTTTGTAATGACAAAGAATTGGAAAAAAAGAATAGATGCCAATTAATTGGGGAATGGCTGAATAAGGTACAGTATATGAAAGTTATGGAATAATTTTGTTCTATAAAAAAATGATGACCAAGCTGATTTTAGAAAGGCCAGAAAAGATTTTCATGATCTGATGCTAGTGAAAAAAGCAGAACTAGGAATACATTGCACACAGTAACAGTAAGATTGTGCTATGATTAACACAAGGAGACGTGGTTCTTCTCAGTAGTTGTTATTCAGGGTAATCCCAATAAATGTTGTATAGAAAATGCTATCTGCATCCAGAATGAAAACTATGAATATTGAATGTAAATCAACCCGTTTGTTCCCTTTTTTGTTTTTTTTTTCTCATGATTTTCCCTTTTGTTCTGATTTTTCTCTAACAAGATGATTCATAAAATAATGTGCATTTTAAAAATTAATATACATAGAAAAACAAAAAAACATATATGGGAGGAAGGATATTCAGAAGGGGAAAAAAAGAACTTTCTACTTTTTACCCTAACAAGAGGTATCAATCCAAAATCTCCACTATAGCAAAGCCAACTCTCTCTTCATTTCTCATCCTGCAATCTACACTTCCATCATACATGTATATTGAATATTTTCTTCCCCCATTACACATAATTTTCAGCTTCTTTTAATGTAATTTATTCCTCACTTAGGGAAAAAGTGAACTTTTGACCATCTGATTCCTTTTTCTTCAGAGATCAAAGTATTTTAAAGTTTGAAGCTGGCTAAAAATCAGTGTTTTGATGGATGGAGGAACTCATCAATGACAATCCTGTCCTCTGGTGATGCACTATACAATTAACTCAGTAATCATTCTGTGTTCGTATGCTTCATATTATTTTATAAACCATTCATAGAAGACATTTTAAAAGTGTTAGACATTTTTCTTTAGTTACAACCCTCCAACTGCAAAATTATTTCACAGGACTATGCTACTATCATTTTTTTTTCTGATCATAGATTTCATTGATGATTTAATGTATTCCATTGCATATGAATGAATATGTATAATAAGCTATGGGTGAATTATACATGATATTTAGAAATAAAGCTACTTCACCAAATTTCTCTTTATAATATCATTTAAATATAATAATAAGGTATATCATTCCAGAGCCATATTCTAATCATTGGTCAAGTGTCTGATGACTATGAGAACAATTTCTCTTTGGAAAACCAACCCCTTAGTAGAATCTAAGATTATTGAGGACAGGGCTATCTATAGTGTTCCTCTTAGTATCCACAGGCACTTTTTGACAAGAATTTAAATGACCATTTCTATCATTGTTACTTAGATTTAGGTCTTTCAGTATCTAATGTTAAGTAGTTAATGCCTTGGTTAGATAACTGGTAACCTATGTATTGCCTAAATCTTTATATATCTATCCAAATGTCTTTAAATTAGTGCTGTGAAATTCAAATAGAAATTGGATCACTAAACTATACATAAGGATCATTGTGGGTATATACTAAGTAACTGTGCTTCATTTAATTTAATTTTATTAAATATTTCCCAATTAAATTTTCATCTGATTCAAACTAAACCACACTCTGAAGTATTGTAGATTCCATGCACTCAGGAAATACTTATGATGCTTCACCTCTAAATAATGTATTTGAAAGGGATTTTGATTAATTTCTAAGATGTTAAATTTTTATCATTACTTTTTTTATTTTTAGATAATAGACAATCTGGTACATTAAGTTTTCTCTCTAACTTAGATATAAATTGTATCTTACATTTTATATGTGGATAGCATTGCAGAAGATAGATCCAAGAAGTCCTAGATTCAAAACCTTACACTGCATAAAAATTGGCATGTGCCTCATTGTGTATTCTCTATGTACTTTTCAGAAATTAACATAAAATTCTAAATCAATGAATGTATGTTTGTATGTACTATGTGTGTGCACATACACATGTGTATATATGCATGTCTATGTAAATCTCTATATATTTGCATATGTGTGTACACATGCATATATATGTATCACACATGTGTATATGTATGTGTGTCCCCTTTAGCAATCTGTTGAAATCTAGTGACCCATCTCAGAATAATGTTTTTAAGCACACAAAGCAAATACAGAGGATTATAAAGGAAAGTAAATATATTGAAATGCTTTTTTTAGGAAGTTCAAAGATTCCAGGTTAAGAATGAATCTACAAGTAGTAAAATATTGTGGATAGAAGACCAGTCTGAAAAACAGGAGGATCTAAATTTTATATAATTCTCAGATACACACCAGCAACAGGGCCATGGACAAATCTCTTAATCTCTCAGTGACTCAAACAAGCCTGTAAATTGCAGATATATCCCTGACCTATTTCCACATTGAGACTTTTTCTCACTGAGATCATAAGTCTAAAAGATGTGATATGAGGTAAATTATTTTATCATTTTGTTTGGCAAATTAAAATATTTATGAAATATTTCACATATATTTCTAGAAAGCTCCACAATCTATGTACACTATCCTTTCTATGTTTTCATTGTGTTTGTGGAAATAATTATTTGTTTGGTTGTTGATTTATTATCATTCAGATTATTTTTCCCCTCTCAGTCACGAGCAAGGTGAAGGAAAAAGAGAAGGGTAATTTAAATTTTTCATATAGCTTTAAGAAAAAGTGTTCATGAGAATAAAGACTTTTCATTGTAACTCCATGGTAACTTTGTTGATTATTATAGGTGGCTGAGCTGTCTGGTTCAATGTTCCAGCCCCAAATCTGGGCTATTAACTTATAAAAAGTCTTTGACCTCAGATTTACCCCTTTGATAAAGACTTTTCCTTTATATTAGGAGATAGAGCAGACAGCTTCAATTCAAAAAGGAAAGAAAGAAAGAAAACCTCTCAAAAAGATTTCTTTGCCTTTATCTCTAGTCTTGAGAAAATCCATAAGAGAGTACTTTGGTGGCTGAACTCAGTGGAAATGTAGATGTTCTCTGAGAGAAGATTGTTGGGTCAGGACATGTTTCAGCTGTCACAATCAAATATTGAAAAGATCATCTAATAGGCTTTTGTTATTAACCTTTAAAATCTGCTAGGTCAAAAAATAAACACAATTCTTTCTCAACATGTTTCTGAGATAGCTGGTCACATTAGAAAGTTTCAAAAATTTCAGGTGTTTCTAGTTCTTAAATGAAATGAGAATTCATTCCCTGTGTCTGTCTTTCTCCCTCTCTGTCTTTACTTGTCTCTCTGCCCCTCTCTCTCTCCCATTAAAATCTTCTTGAAATTTCAAAACTGGATTTTATATCTCTAAGCCTTGGGAATTCATAGAATTCATACTTCTTACATGCATATATAATGATTAATTGATTTTCAATAATTTTTGATGATCTATATTGAAATGGGTTGCCAGTGGAAGTCAGGGTTTTCTCCAACTGTAGGTCATCAAGCAATGGCTATACAGAAATTTATCAAAAGCACTTATCAAAAACATTATAATAAGTAATATTTTTCATATAGAAGACATACTATATTATTAACTAAATTCATTTTTAGTTTCAAAATGTTTGTTTTTGAGACTATGAGTGTTTTCAATATTCCCTAAATCTGTCACCATGAGGCAAAACATTTATTTCCCCTATTAGTTAAAAATCTGGCCAACTATCAAATAGAATTTAAGGTAGTAAAATAAATTAGTTTTGGTTTTCTGCATTTTTTCTCTTCTAACTGTCACTCCAGGTTAGCTAACTTTTGATCAATTCATTATTTTTGTACCAAGATAGTATTAAACGAAACTAACTTGAAATAAGTCCAAACTGTATCTTGTGCTATAAGGAGAGTAGAGAAGAGAAAGATCTACAATGATTCCTCCTGAATATACATTTTCCCCAAGATTAAAGAAAATATTATAATACCTTCTACAGCTTTAGACCATAACATGGAGGGATTTTGAGCAGAGGGGAGAGGAAAGATAATAAAGGAATGGCAGAGTAGTGTAAATAAATAACTATGGAGAAATTAGCATAGTCTTTGAAAGAGGAAGAATTAAAGTGAAGCCTTCAAAATGCTACTAGTTTTTGGCCTTTTTTCTCCACCTCTATTCCAAAATATTGGTTAAGTGTTGAAATTGTGATAGTGTTTTTGTAAAATAGCTTTTGGTTTGAAGAGGACTTACTGAAAGGCTTCATGCAAACATGCATCATTAGTCTTACTTCTTTGAAGGGAGGATTAAAAGTAAGTTTTAAAACTTGAAGTGATACAAGAGATTATCTATGTCAACTCTTCATTTTACGGCTGAGGCAACTGAGCTAGCTAAGAGTCTAAAGGACTTGACCAAATTCAATGAGCTTTTAGGAAACAGAGTGATCATTAGAATATCTTTCTTTCCCTGCTATTCTTTAAAGAAAAATGTATAACTGAAGTGATAGTTTTTTTTTAACCAAATGTTAGTTACACAAAGGTCCATCACAAATTAAAATAAAGTGAATAAATAGCATGATACAAGGAGAGAGATAACAGAAAACAAAGATAATATACAAATATAATATATAATACAATGTGAAGATTAAATGAGCTCTCCCACTGGAAGCAAGTTACATGAGTTCATTGGAGAGTTTGTGTGATCTCTTCTCAAGGAGAAATTCCCCAACTTGGTAATCAAGGATACATTAGGGAACAAATTTTTCCTTATTTATCTGTCTTCAAATGTTTGTTTTCTACCTCCCTGGTTATACCACTAGAGAGGTTTGCTAACCATATTTATGCTCCCTCCAAGTAGGAAACTATTAAATGTATAGGGAAGTAGAATGCAAGGAATAATAAATTACAGGAATAATGAATTATTACTGAGGTTATAAGGGAAAAATGATATGCCTTTAGATCAGGCATTTCATCTAATTATGCCTCAGTTTCTTCATTTGTTAAATGAATTATTCACTGAAATGTTTTCTGAAAGGTTCTCTGTGATCTTATTGAAAATTTAGATTTTATGTAAACTTGAAAATCTCAGGAGCTTTAGTAACTTACTTCGAGATTTTTACTAACTCACAAAGTTATTCATTTTACAAAAAAAATATAGATTCATTTAATTAAAATGTATTTATTAGGCTTCTATGGTATACCAAACCCTGAGCTTGAGGATGCAAAAGCAAAAATTGAAACACACAAAAAAGTAGTTCATGTGCTCAAAAAGTTTATATTTTGTTAATGAAGAAAATTACACATGCACACAAACAAAAAGTATGTCTGTGTAGTAATTTAAGGGAAGGAAAAATTAACACTGAGAGGGATCATGAAAGATCTCATGAAAATGTTGACACATGAGTTAAGGTTTAGAAAAGAAAAAAGTAAGTAATTTATATCTTTTCAATTGTGCATTATGAGTTGCATGTAACACAGTACATGAAGGCCAATAATGAAAGCCTGTAAAAATCAGATGAATACAGTCTGTAAACAATTTAATATTTTAATTACATGTAAAATCAATTTCAACATTCATTTTTAAAATTTTTGAAATCCTAATACAAAGTGAAGTTAACAGAACCAAGAAAATATAGTATCTAATAAAGACAATATTTCCCTTGTCCTAAAAGCAGACCCTTAACATTTTTTTTAATGAGTAAAAAAAGTAAAGAGAATTCTCACCATAGACAGCTTCTATGATGAAAGATAAGAACAGATAACAAACAGTGAGGAAACCAAAGGCAGATTGTCTCCAGATGAAGCACCAAAAGGTGATATATCCTGGTCCCCATCACACAAGGCACTCCTAAAAGAAATTAAACAGAATATTAAAAGAGAATTAGCAGAAAAATGGGGAAAGGAAAGGAAAACATTTCAAGAGGGTTTGGAAAAAAAATATATAACATTAAAAGATAGATTTGATAAGATCAGAAAATAAAACAACTCCCAGAAAAACAGAATTTGTGAAACAGAAAAGGAAAATAACTCCTTAAAAAACAGAATCTGTGAAATGGAAAAAAAAAATCACATAAAATAAAGCAACTCATTTAACAATTCAATTGGGCAATTACAAAAAGAAGTAAAAAAGTAAATGAAGAAAATAATTCACTAAAATTCCGAACTGAATAATTTAATGAATGACTCATGAGACAACAAGAATCAGTCAAGCAAAACTAAAAAATAAATAAATAAATAAATAAAAATGGATCTAGGAGAAACAATGTAAGGATTATTGGACTCACTGAAATCCATCATGAAAACAAAACAAAACAAAAACAAAAACAAAAAACCTAAGGACTATTTTTTTTCTGAAATTATCAAAGAGAACTGTCTGGATGTCTTAGAATCAAAAGGTAAAATGACCACTAAAATAATTCACCCAACACCTCATGAAAGAGACCCCAAAATTAAAACCCCAAGGAATATAATGGATAAATTTCAGAAGTGTTGAACCAAGGAAAAAATATTTTAAGTAGCCAGAAAGAAAAAAATTCAAATACTGAGGAACCATAATAAGGATTACTCATGACCTAGAAGCTTCCACTTTAAAGAATCTAAGGGCCTGGAATCTGATCTCATATTAAAGAATGAATGGGTGAAACAGAAAATAATAAATACAATCAATAATTTCATCCATGAGAATGATAATAATGAAACAACATACCAAAATGTGTGGGATAAAGCCAAAGCAGTAATAAAGGGAACTTTTATATCTCTAGAAACTTATTTGCATAAAATAGAGAAATAGAAGATTAATGAAATGGGCTTGTAACTCAAAAAGCTAGAAAAAGAACAAATTAAAACCCCCAATCAAATACCAAACAAATTCTAAAAATAAAAGGAGAGGTCAATAAAATTGAAACTAAAAAAACAAAACAAACAAACAAACAAACAAAAAAAAACTATTGAATTAATAAATAAAACTAATAGTTGGTTTTATGAAAAAAACCAACAAAATAGATAAATCATTAGTTAATTTGATTAGGAAAAGGAAAGAGGAAAATCAGCTTATTAATCTCAAAAAGGAAAAGGGAGAACTATCCACCAGTGAAGAGGAGAATAGAGCAATTATCAGAGCTTACTTTAACCAACTTTATGTCAATAAATTTGACAACCTTAGTGAAATGGAGGAATACCTACAAAATTATAGATTGCCCAGATTAACAGAAGAGGAAATTAATTAATTTAATAGACCCATTTTAGAAAAAAAGAAATAGAACAAACTATTAATCAACTCGCTAACAAAAAATCCCCAGAATAGATTTACATGTGAATTCTACCAAACATTTAAAAAACAATTAACTCCAGTAATGTATAAACTTTGAAAAAATAGGGAATTAAGGATTCCTATCAAATTACTTTTATAACAGACATGGTACTGATACCTATACCAGGTAGGACAAAAACAGAGAAAGAAAATTATAGACCAATCTCCCTAATGAATATTGATGCAAAATTATTTTTTTTTAATTCATGTATATTATTATAGCTTTTTATTTACAAAACATATGCATGGATAATTTTTCAACATTGACTCTTGCAAAACCTTTTGTTGCAAATTTTCCCCTTCTTCCCTCTACTCTCTCCCCTGCATGGTAAATGTGTTAAAGTATATGTTAAATTCAATATATGTATATATACTATATATATATATATGTATATATATATATATATATATATATATATATATATATATATATATATATATATATATATATATATATACATATATATATATATATAATTATCTTGGTATACAAGAAAAATCAGATCTAGAAAGAAAGAAAAAATATGAGAAGGAAAACAAGAATGTAAACAGTTACAGAAAGAGTGAAAATGCTATTTTGTGATTCACACTCATTTCTCCTTCGTGTAGCCGATTTTCTTCATTTCTAAACAATGGGACCTGGTTTGAATCATCTCATTGTTGAAGAGAGACACATCCATCAGTTGATCATCATATAATCTTGCTGTTGCCCTGTATAATGATCTCCTTGTTCTGCTTATTTCATTTAGCATCAATTCATGTAAGTCTCTCCAAATGGTTCTGAAATCATCCTGCTGGTCATTTCTTACAGAACAATAATATTCCATAACATTCATATGCCACATTTTATTCAGCCATTCTCCAATTACTGGGCAATCATTAAGTTTCCATTTTCTAGCTACTCCAAAAAAGGGCTTCTATAAACATTTTTGCACATGTCAGTCCCTTTTCCTTCTTTAAGATCTCTTTAGGATACAATCCCAGTAGAAACATGGCTGGATCAAAGGGTATGCACAGTTTGATAACTTTTTGAGCATAGTTCCAAACTGCTCTCCAGAATGGTTGGATCTGTTCACAATTCCACTTTTTTTTTTTTTTTTCCCTGAGGCTGGGGTTAAGTGACTTGCCCAGGGTCACACAGCTGGTAGTGTTAAGTGTCTGAGACTAGATTTGAACTCAGGTCCTCCTGAATTCAGGGCTGGTGCTCTATCCACTGCGCCATCTAGCTGGCCCCTGTTCACAGTTCCACCAACAATGTATCAGTGTCCCAGTTTTCCCACATCCCCTCCAACATTCGTCATTATCTTTTGCTGTCATCTTAGCCAATCTGAGAGGTGTAGTGGTAATTTGATTTTTCTGATCAATAGTGATTTGGAGCACCTTTTCATGTGGCTACAAATAATTTCAATTTCTTCACTGAAAATTATCTGTTCATATCATTTGACCATTTATCAATTGGATAATGGCTTAAACTATTATAAATTTAAGTGAATTTTCTTTATATTTTAGACATGAACCCTTTATCAGATCCTTGAGATGTAAAAGTATTTAGTGATTTACCTAGGGTGACATTGCCAGTATGTGTGTGCCCTGGTTCTGAAGTTTGGTAACTTCATGATGTAATTTACACATGAGTCTCTCATTATTTCTTGCATCAATTTATCAGAGTAAAAAGGAGTGAGAAAGATATTTGATTTTTATTTTAGGCAAAATATGCCCCACGCTTTTAAAAACAAGCCAGAAGACACTAATACATTGTTGGTGGAGTTGTGAAAGAATCCAACCATTCTGGAGAGCAATATGGAATTATGCCCAAAAAGTTATCAAAATGTGCATACCTTTTGACCCAGCAGTGCTACTCCTGGGCTTATATGCCAAGAAAATACTAAAGAAGGGAAAGGGACCTGTATGTGCCAAAAGGTTTGTGGCAGCCCTTTTCATAGTGGCTAGAAGCTGGAAAATGAATGGATGTCCATCAATTGGAGAATAGTTGGGTAAATTATGGTATATGAAAGTTATGGAATATTATTATTCTGTAAGAAATGACCAGCAGGATGAATACAGAGAGGCTTGGAGAGACTTACATCAACTGATGCTAAGTGAAACGAGCAGAACCAGAAGATCATTATATACTTCAACAATGATACTGTATGAGGATGTGTGAGGATTACTAGGTGAGAACTCAGGTTGTCTGGACAGTGACAAGGTGAGAATTCAGGTTGTCTGGACAATTACAAGGTGAGAACTCAGGTTGACTTGACAGTTCTCTGGCTCAGACCTTTGATTTGGGCCTTTAAAGGGAGTTTACACCTTAGGAATTCTAAGAGGAGCAAGTTCATTGGTTGGAGTACTTCTTCCCAGAAGCCCTTGCATTATCCCATGCCCATTCTCTGGGAGGATAAAAGAGGACAGCACTCCAGAGATAGGAGAAGTCTCTGCACTATATCAGGCTTGACAGGGATCTCTGCAGGAAGGGAAGTCACTTCTCTGGACAAGAGTTAAGGGCAACTGCCTGGAGACAACGGTTCTCTACAGGAAGAAGAATCTGTCCAAGATTTGAGTTCACACAGCAGATCTCTTCCCAGAGAGCGATCCGACAGCTTCTGGAGACGACAGCTTGCTACAAGGATGTATTCTGATGGAAGTGGATATCTTCAACCTAGAGAAGAGCTAATCCAATTCCAATTGATCAATGATGGACAGAATCAGCTACATCCAGAAAAGGAACACTGGGAAATGAGTATAAACTGTGAGCACTGTTTTGTTTTATTTTGGTTTTCCTCTCAGATTATTTTTAGCTTCTGAATACAACAACAACAACAACAACAACAACAAAATTCGGTTCTGCACATATATATTGTACCTAGGATATACTATAAAATATTTAATATGTATGGGAATGACTGCCATCTAGGGGAGGGGGTGGAGGGAAGAAGGGGAAAAAATTGGAACAGAAGGGAGTACAACGGATAATGTTGTAAAAAAAAAATTACCTATGAATATGTACTGGCAAAGAAAATGTTATAATTATAAAAATTAATAATAAATAAATAAATAAATAGATAGATAGATAGATAGATAAATAAATAAATAAATAAATAAAAGATTTTTTTAAAAAGCCAGAAAAGGATTAAAGAGAGATAGCTTTATATGGGCAGATACATTCACTAGTCAAACAAAAGATGTTTGAAGTTGAATGAGGGGGATTAAAACAAGTTTGGAGAAGATGTGCTATTACATGGGAAGATTGGTTCTTATATCAAGGACCAATCTTTTGAAAAGTTCTCATTTCTAGGAAAATGAACCACAACAGTTTATTCCTTATTAAGCTTGCTACAATATCATACCCATAATGTCTTAAACATAAATAGAGCCACTTCTAAGTTCTTATTTTTTTATAGAATTATAGTACTTCAAGTAATTGCTTTAAGTCATTTAAAGTTACCATATACACATCATGGAATATACCAGTTACCAGTACAGCCTTTTTTTTTTTTTTTAATAAAATGGTGGAATATCACCAATAATTTGTGAATACACCTGAATAAAACATTCTTTCCTAACATGTGTCATAATTGAGGATAAAATTTGCTCTTAATTTGTAGAGTCTTGTAGGAACCATTTTATAGATGTGGCCCCCTAAAATAGTTTTTTAATTAGTAAGATATTCTACAAATTTAATCTCTCCATATCTCAATTCATAATTAACTTGAAAATGGGAGTCCATATGGCAGATGAGCAACATTTAATATAAAAATAGCTAACTAGCTTGCCAGCCACTGTGACGTTGAAGTGGAAGGATTCACACATTATATAATTCATTATTTTTATGGGATATGGAAGGTTAGTTTAAGGAGTTGTTTTTAGTTTAGAGTCTAACCAAGTTATACCAAGGTTCTGTTAAATGATTAATGCAGATAGCAGGTATCTTCCATGAACTAAAGAACATACAAAGCCACTGCCTCTCTTAAATATCTCATTAAAAAACAAAAAATGATGAATATTTAAAGTATATTGATGGAGAAACCAAAATGTCAGGCTTTTTTTCCTATTCACAATTAAGTTGTAAAAATGAATGTTTACATTTTCTAGCTTCTCAAGACATCAGTAAGATGAAATGTCTAATTACACAAAATGATCCTTCTATTCACTCCTTCCTTTTCATAATAACTGATGAAATATTTCATCCATGATACTGCCTCTCAGAACAATGGTACTTTACTACAATTATAGTAACAATGAATAAATACAAAACATGCATAAGGAAAAAAAAAAAAAAAAACAGAAATTTCCACCTCATTAGAGCATTATTTCCAAAAAGAAGCTGACTGTGGCTAAATAAGTCAGCAATTCTGTAGCTCCCTCTTTCAGTTGTTTATAATAACTGAGTTATACAGACTCACTTCACTTTCCAACTTACACTTTTGATTTTAGCCAAAAGCACCTTCCCTCCCCCTCTACTTAATAATGTCTTTGGAAACTGGAAAATGTGAAGTAGTCTTGTTCTTTTATGAAAACTTTAATAATACTTGGTGCCCTGCACTTATAAAATAAATTAGAATTGTTTTCCAAAGCTGCTGAAATGCCTTAAACTTTCAAAGAAAAGTGTGCTTAAATGATAAGAGGGGAAAATGAACTTCACTGAAGCCAATTCAATATTTCTGGTTGTCTTAATGATCCAATTATACTACCATGTGATTTTTAATTTCTAGATGAGAGTTTAAAGGAAACTAGATCCAAATTTCAAAATGACTTTACCAAGGACATTCTTGTTCAATATTATAGATAGATACTACATCTCTGAAACATATATGCAAAAAGATAAGAAATCAAAAATCCAGTACAAGGAAAATAAATAACTGTTCAAAACTCTACCCTGAAAATGGATCTCCATTAACAAGAGTTGAATCCTGACATGAATACATAAACTCCTTAGTGTGAGTATTCCAAGGAAAGGAAATGGAAAAAAAAAAAAAAAAAAAGTTGGACATTGAGTCAGAGGACTTAGGTTTAATACTTGTAATGTTCGTTGTTTCCAGAAATTGCAGATCACTCTCTGGGAGGAGATCTGCTGTCTCAACTCAATCTCTCAGACAGACTCTCCTTCTTCCAGAGAGCTGCTCCAACTCTGACCTAGAGTCAAGACTCTTTCCTCCAGAGAGCCGCCCCAACTCTGGCCCAGACAAGACCCTCCCCTTGCTCAATGGTGTCTTCTTTTATCCTCCCAGAGAATGGGAGGGGAATAACTCAGGGGCTTCTGGGAAAAAATACTTCAACCAATGAACTTGCTCCTCCTAAACATGTAAGATCCTCCCCAGGAATTCACAGGGGTAAAACTCTCCTAAAGGCAGGAACTAGAGAATTGTTATGTACTGACTTAGCACTTAGTAAGAACCTATCATCTCATTATCTCATTAGCATTTAGTAAGAACCTAACAAATACTCATTCTGACATGTGATAAATGTTCATCCTTATACTGGTATTTTAACCTCATTGATCCTAAAGTTTCTTTTTATAAAAACGATAATGGGACTCACAGATATTGACTCACAAAGGAACTTTGAGGTCATCAGAAAAATGTGTTTTTTTTTAATAAATTTTTTTATAAATTTTAGTTTGGAGAAAGGGAGGGAAAATTGCAACCCAAGGTTTTGCAAGTGCTAATGTTGAAGAATTGTCCACACATATAATTTGAAAATAAAAAGCTTTAATTAAAAAAAAAAGTTGGGGAAAAAGCTCCATAAATAAACCCCAAAAGAACAACTTTCTGTGCCATTATAGTCATATGGATAACCATCTTTATTCCCTTAACAATCCCAACTTTTTGAAAGTTATATATGTGCTTGAGGAGAAGAGTTATGTCATTTACCTCATATAAATTCTTATTGATAAAATGTATGATATTCTTCCAACATTGTCCTTTGAGCTACCTCTGATTTTCATTCTTCAGAATCCATATTTTTAAAATACAATGTTATTATGAGACTTAGGTATTAAAATAAAATAAAATAAGGACTTTCTCACAAGGATTATTTGGATTTATAGGGAAAACTTTATAATTTTTCATATGAAATCTAAGCTGATTTGCTGTCTTCCACATATTATTCTTCCAATTTTTAACCCATTCACAAACAATTCATACTTTATCCAAAAGCTAGACAAACTTTACTCAAATAGAATAAATAATTGCCTTTATGTCACAAACTTTATAGAATGCCTTTATTCATCACTTTTTCAGTATGAATAATTTGGAAATTTATTTTGAGTAAATATATATTTTGTTTTATGGTATCTATGCAATTTTATTTTTCAAGGTATTTATTGATATGTCATCTATAGATCAGAACACTTTGAAAATCATTGCATCTGAAATCAATTCTTCCATTTGGATTTTTGAACATTGTACAGGATCAAATTTAAGATATAATTTAAGGGAACAAAGTTCCATGTTTATCTCTTAAACTAAAATTTAATCAATTAATCTATATTATAAAACATCTTTCATCAAAAATTTTCATAACATTTTACATAATTCTCATACAGTGATCAGTGCCCATCTTATTTATAGACCATGTTAGTTATAGAGCTTTTCTTTTTTCCCTAAGTCAATTGCCATTTTTGAAATTAACAAAAAATAAATATTTTCTTTGGTCATATATATGTTTGTGAGAATATATTCTGTAGCTGAAATTTATCTACAACAGTCAGCTTCTTCCTTTCTTGATTTTTTTTTAAAACTTGAATATGCCTTAGATATATATTTAGATGGTTTGTAGATATAAGAAATTTGATATTATGCAATTAAAAGATGGAAAGAGAATTTCTCAGCATAATTAAATGTATATTAAGTGTGTATGTACACACACTATATATATGTATATATATATAATATTATGTATATGTACAATATGTACATAAATATACATATATTCCTATATACAATTATTCAACTATATATCACATATAGCTATTCTATAGAAATAGTGACATCAATGTGTGTATGCATTAATACATATACACATGTGTAGGTTTTAAATATTACCTAATTATGCTATAGATAACATATATACACATATAATCCTACATAAATAAATATATACATATATGAATATTGATGCATATCTATATACACATATAAACATATTAGGCAATAGTTGAAGGTCAGGCAGAGTTTCTCTTCACTTTAACTCTTCTCAATGTTTACAGTACTTATGTCACAAACTCAAGGTAAACAAATAACCCAATTAAGTTTCCAACTCTAGCTGTGGCATGTTCTTCCCTATATAATCAGGGTAGTGAATCATTCTGAACATTCATTGCCAGTGACAGGTAGAAAACATGGATTTTCATGGGCTTATGTAATGGAATTGGGCCACACTTATAAGGGGAAAAGGAAAAGACTGGGATATTGATAAAGAGGACGATATTCATGTGACTTTGGGGAAAATACTTGTAAACATAATGACAATTCTCTTTTTTCTATTTTTTGAAGGGCAAGCTCATTCTGGCTCCATGCAACATCACTTTCTTCCAAATTTGTAGAAGCTAAAGTCTGCTCTAGGGAATGAGAGAGACAGACAGAATCAAAGACAGAAAGACATGGAGACAGAGACATACAGAGAGAGAGAGAGAGAGAGAGAGAGAGAGAGAGAGAGAGAGAGAGAGAGAGAGGGATGGATGGAGGGAAAGAAGGAAGGTTGAAAAGAAATGGACTCATAATAATGATTACGGAAAATTTTCAAGCAAATAGAGGTGATCAAAAATAGGTAAATATCCCTTCACATGTAGACATTTCTGTATAAAAACAAGATGAGAAACTGACATTTGGGGGGAAAAGCTTTGTATTAAGTATATCATATAATTGGCCACACAATATATTACCACAAATATTTATTACATAAATAAAACCAAGAGCCATTCTCTGAGTAGTGATTCAAAAGTTTTCAAAAGAAAAATATCAGATAATATATAAACTTGAAAAAGACCCTTCTAAACGTTGAATCATTCAAAATATGCAAATTCACATAATTTTGGCATTTTTCCTTAATCCAATAAATTTAGAAAGAATTTAGTTGTTCAGTCATTCCACTAGTATCCAATTCTTCATGACATAATTTAAGGTTTCTTTGGCAAAGATACTGGAATGATTTGTCATTTCCTTCTGCTCATATTACAGAGGAGAAACTGAGACACAGCAAGTGTCTGAGGCTGCTTTTGAATTTAAGAAGATGAATCTTCCCGGCTTCAGACCTGGCACTATCCATTTACTACCTGACTGCTTCAAGAAATAATACCAGTTGATTTTTTAAAAATTATATTATAGAAATAATTTTTGAGCAAGATAAATGGATGAATATATATATACATAGTGAAATAGAGATAGATAGATAGAACTTAGTATTAGTGGCTTAAAGAAAGTAAGAGTCAACAAGAATTTAAAAATGTCATACTGGACTTCCAGCCAAGATGGTGGAGAGGACACACACTTTTTTATAACATTTTTTTGACAGTATATATGCATAGGTAATTTTTTTTTTTTACATTATCCCTTGTACTCCCTTCTGTTCTGAATTTTCCCCCTCCTTCCCTCCACCCCCTCCCCTAGATGGCAGGCATTCCCATAAATATTAAATATCTTATTTTATCTTCCCAGTGTTCCTTCTCTGGGTGTATATCCTAGGTACAATATATGTGTCCACATTAAAGGATCAAATGACCTGGAATCTTATATTCCAAAAGGCTAAGGAACTTAGTATGCAGCCAGGAATAACTTAGCCAAAATGAGCATTTTTTGTCAGGGTAGAAGATGAGCTTTCAATGACATGGGTGAATTTTATCTATTTCTGATAAAAACAAAGAACAAAACAACAACAACAACAACAACAACAACAACAACAACAAAAAAAAAAAAAAAGATTTAAACAAAAAAGTTTGATCTCCAAATATAGGACTCAAGAGAAGCATAAAAAGTTAAAAATAAATCTTTAGAACTATTTTTCTGTTATAAAGATACATAAACAACACATGTATAATGTATTCTAGAAACTAGAGGTGAAAAGGAAATTGTACCAGAAAAAGGGTAAAGCAGGGGTACTACATCTCATGAAGAGGCAAAGGAAACATTATATCTGTGAGAAAGAAGGGAGGGTGATAAATATAATGTATATTTTACTCTCATCAGAACTGGCTTAAAGAGAAAAATATTAGACATATTGGATTTATGGAGAAACTTCTCCCACCACATTGAAAAGTGGGAGGGGAAAAGTGAAAAGGAAAGGAGTAAGGTAAGCACAAGGGAATACAGAAATTGTGAGGAAAAGGGGTAAAAAAAAAAGGGGGAGGAACTCTAAGGTGGCTGGAGGGATCCCCAACAGGGAGGGCTGTGACAAGCAAGTGGTGCTCACAAGTTTAATACTGGGGAGGGGGTAAGGGGAAAGGAAAGGGGAAAGGCATAAGCAGGGGCTAACAAGATGGCCAGTAATACAAAATTAGTAATTTTGACCATAAATGTGAATGGGGTAAACTCCCCTATAAAGAGTAAGTCATTAGCAGACTAGATTAAAAGCCAGAATCCTACAATATGTTGTTTGCAGAAAACACACTTGAAGCAGGTTGATACATATAGAGTAAAGGTAAAAGGTTAGAACAGAATCTACCATGTTTCAGGTGAAGTCAAAAAAGCAGGGGTAGGGGAGGAGCCAAGATGGCAGAGAAGATACGCGCGAACTTCTAAGTGCTCCTTTACCTTCAATACCAATTATATAATTAAGCCTCAAAATTAACGGGGGACTGGGAAAAATCACAAAGATTAGAAACACAACAACTTCCCAGCTGAAGAGAACCTGGAACTTTGTCAGAAAAGGTCTATAATGAAGGGAGGGGACAAAAGACCAGCACAGTCAGAGAGAGATTAAAGGCTAGCTTACTGTGTTGATCGTGCTGGAGAGGTCCCTGGGGAAAAGCTACCGAGACAGTGTATTCTGGCATAGGCTGATAGCTCTATTCTACTTGCAAAGAACAGACCAGCAGAGAAGTCAAGCCACTTAAAAAAATGCCAGAAACTGCCTATAACTACCCCAAACTGGAAGTGAGACAGCACAAAATCAGAGCACGCTTTCTGTTGTCCCAGGACTTTTCCTTGGGGCAATTTAGAACCTACAAGGCAATGGGGGAGACACAGCCTGGGGCAGCCTCTAATCCCACAGTGGGGCGCTCAGCCTGAGGCAGTGGAACTTCCACAGAGAAGCCCCTGCAACAGTGACTGTCCTTCCCAGAGACTGATACTTCTGGGCTGCGCACTGGGGCTATTTGCCAGTCAGCTCCTAATATCCAAGGTCCCACATAGGGCTTTGGCCTGGGACTGGGATGCTTCCAATGCTCAGTCTCTAGTCTTAGGGCAGTCACTAGGCTACAAAGCAGGAGTCCTTCACTGGGCACACCCACAGCCTGGCTCTGAACCACTTCTGGAGGAGGAGGTGGGAGATCTTTCCCAGAGTACTCTGATACCTTTTCAACCCTGTTCACAATATAGATGCCTTTCATATCTCTGTTCTGTAGAGGAATCTGGGAACCCCTTAATCAGAAAGCAGATCCCACAAGCTATAAAAAATGAGTAAGAAATCGAAGAGAGCAACTGACAGCTTCTACATAGAAAAAGAGTGGATCTCTAACCCTGAGGAGGCTAAAAGCAGACAGTCTCCAGATAATGCCCTGAAGGGGAAGGTTACCTGGTCCCCATCACATAACTCTCTCCTAGATGAGACTATTAAAGACCTGAAAAGAGAGTTAGAAGATAAATGGGCAAAGGAAAGAGAAGTTATACTAGAGAGTAATAACATCCTGAAATTTTAATTAGAAAAGATAAAGAATTCACAGGAAATGCAGGGAAACAAAATTTGTGAATTGGAAAAGGTTAAAAAATCACAGGAAAGTAAGATTTCTGAATTGGAAAAGGTAAAGAATTCTCAAGAAAGTAGTATTTGTGAATTGGAAAAAGAAAAATAGCTCACTAAAAAAAATAGTAAAATGGAAAAAAAATTCCACAGAGCAAAATAATTCATTTAAAAACTCAATTGGACATATACAAAAAACTAAAAAAAAAATGTAAATGAAGAAAATAACTCATTGACAATCAGGACTTAACAAATAGAAATGAATGATTCATTGAAACAAGAATCAGTCAAACAAAATCAAACAAATGAAAAGCTGGAGAATAATGTCAAATATTTATTGGGAAAATCGACAGACCTGGAAAATAGAACTAGGAGAGATAATCTGAGGATCATTGGAATTCCCGAAAATTATGATGAAAAAAAGAGCCTAGATTCTGTTTTACAGGAAATCATCAAAGAGAACTGTCCAGAGATAATAGAAACAGAAGGGAAATAAGCATTGAAAGAATTCATCAAACACCTTCTGAAAAAGGCCCTAAACCCATCCCCCCCAAAAAAAATCCACAGAATATTGTGGCTAAGCTGCATAACTATCAAACTAAAAAAAATTATTGCAAGCAGCCAGGAAAAAACAATTGAAATATTGAGGTGTCACAATAAGGGTCACTCAAGACCTGGCAACATCCACATTAAAGGATCGAAAAGCCTGGAACCTGATATTCCAAAAGGCAAAAGAACTTGGAATGGAGCCAAGAATAAACTACCTAGCTAAGTTTAGCATTTTCTCCCATGGAAGAATATGGACATTTAATGAAACAGAAGAATTCCATTTGTTTCTAAGAAAAACAAACAAACAAAAAAACAAAAACAAAAATTGATCTCCATCCACAAGACTCAAGAGAAGCAGAAAAAGGTAAAAGGAACTCTTGAAAACATTATTTCTGTTGTTGATATACAGAAAATCCACATGTATAATTTGATTTTACTGATATAACATAAAAGAAGGGGAAGTAGAAAGGGAAAGGTGATAGTATAATAGTATCACAAAATGGGTAAAGGGGTGATAAAAAAAAAAAAAAAAAAGGGAAAATACATTCCAGGAAGAGGCAAAGAAAATTTACCCATCTGAGGGAATTTAGAGAGGGTGTGGAACATTGTGTGAATCTTACTCTTATCAGAGTAGGTTCAAAGAGTTAATAATTGATATATTTGTTTTTCATAGAATTCCCTCTCACTTCATTAAAAGGCAGGAGAGGAAAAGGCAAGGAAAAGAGTAATAAGACAAGGGTACAAGAAAGCGAAGGGATTTAAAAGAAGGGGGACAGGATACTAAAAAGGGAGGGATGTGTGACATGTGGGGCCCATAAGTTTAATACTGGGAAAGGGATTCAGGGGGACAAAGGAAAAAATAGCATAATCGAAGGATAATATGATGGCAGTAAATACAGAATTAGTAATTTTAACTGTAATTGTGAATGGGATGAACTCTCCTATTAAGGGGAGGCGGACAGCAGACTGGATCAAAAGTCAAAACCCTACAATATGTTGCTTATATGAAACACATTTAAAGCAGGGAGATACTTACAGAGTAAAGGTAAAAGGCTTGATTAGAAACTATTATGCTTCAAGAGAAGTCAAAAAAGCAGGGGTGTCCATCCTTATCTCAGATCAAGCAAAAGCAGAAATTAATCTAATTAAAAGAGATAAGGAAGGAAACTATATCCTGCTAAAGGATAGTATAGACAATGAAGCCATATCAATACTAAACATATATGCACCAAGTGGTATAGCATCTAACTTCCTAAAGGAGAAGTTAAGAGAGATGTAACAAGAAATAAACAGCAAAATTATAATAGTGGGAGATCTCAACCTTGCACTCTCAGAACTAGATAAATCAAACCACAAAACAAATAAGAAAGAAATTAAGGAGGTAAGTAGAACATTAGAAAAATTAGTTATACTAGATATTTGGAGAAAACTGAATGGTGATAGAAAGGAGTATACGTTGTTCTCAGCAGTACATAGAACCTATACAAAAATTGACCATATATTAGGACAAAAAAAATCTGAAAATTAAATGCAAGAAGACAGAAATAAGAAATGCTTTCTTCTCAGATCACAATGTAATAACAACTACATTCAATAAGAAGTTAGGGATAAATAGACCAAAAGGTAATTAGAAACTAAATAATCTCATCTTAAAGAATGATTGGGTGAAGTAGCAAATTATAGATATTATTAATAAATTCAGCCAAGATAATGACAATGATGAGGCATCATACCAAAATTTGTGGGATGCAGCTAAAGTGGTAATAAGGGGAAATTTTATATCGTTACAGGCTTACTTGAATAAAATAGAGAAAGAGGTCAATGAATTGGACTTGCACCTTAAAAAGATAGAAAAAGACCAAATTAAAAACCTCCAACCAATTACTAAATTTGAAATTCTAAAATTAAAAGGAGAAATCAATGATATTGAAAATTAAAAAAAAAACTATTGAATTAGTAAATAAAATTAAGAGTTAGTTTTATGAAAAAGCCAATAAAATAGATAAACCTTTGATAAATCTGATCAGAAAAAGGAAAGAGGAAAATCAAATTGTTAGTCTTAAAAATGAAAAGGGAGATTTTTCCACCAATGAAAAAGAAATTAAAGCAATAATGAGTTACTTAGCCCAACTTTATGCCAATAAATTTGATAAATTAAGTGAAATAGATGACTACCTCCAAAAACATAAGTTTCCTAGAGTAACAGAGGAGGTCGTAAACTGCTTAAATAGTCCCATTTCAGAAAAAGAAATAGAACAAGCTATTAACCAACTCCCCAAGAAACAAAACCCAGGACCAGATGGATTTACATGTGAATTCCACCAAACGATTAAATAACAATTAGCCCTAATGTTATATAAACTATTTGAACAAATAAGTGATGAAGGAGTCCTACCAAATTCGATGACACAGACATGGTACTGATACCTAAACCAGCTAGGGTGAAAACGGAGAAAGAAAACTATAGACCAATCTCCTTAATGAATATTGATGCTAATATCTTAAGTAAGATATTAGCAAAAAGACTACAGAAAATCATCCCCCAGGATAATACACTAAGATCAAGTAGGATTTATACCAGGAATGCAGGGCTGGTTCAATATTAGGAAAACTATCAGTATAATTGGCCACATTAATAATCAATTTAACAAAAACTTTATGATCATCTCAATAGATGCAGAAAAAGCAGTTGATAAAATACAACATACAATCTTACTAAAAACACTTGAGAGTATAGGAATAAATGGACTATTCCTTAAAATAATCAGGAGATTCTAATAAAAATTTATTAGAAATAATTCACAACTTTAGCAAAATTGCTGGATACAAAATAAATCTACATAAATCATCAGCATTTTTATACATCACCAACAAAATGCAACAACAAGAGATACAAAGAGAAATTCTATTCAAAACAGCTGTCGAGAGTATAAAATATTTGGGAATCCATCTACCAAAAAAAAGTCAGGAATTATATGAGCAAAATTATAAAACACTTGCCACAAAAATAAAGTAGGATTTAAATAATTGGAAAGACATTAAGAGCTTGTGGATAGGCCAAACAAATATAATAAAGATGAGAATACTCCCTAAACTAATCTATTTATTTAGTGCTATACCAATCAGACTCCCAAGAAACTAGTTTAATGACCTAGGAAAAAAAAAATAACAAATTTCATATGGAACAACAAAAGGTAGAGAATTTCAAGGGAATTAATGAAAAAAAAAGTCAGATGAAGGCTGATCTATAGCTATATTATAAAGCAGCACCAAAACCATTTGGTATTGGCTTAGAAATAGACTAGTTGATCAGTGGAAGAGGTTAGGTTCACAGGACAAAAATAGTGTACAACTATAGCAATCTAATGTTTGACAAACCCAAAGATACCAACTTTTGGGATAAGAATTCATTATTTGAAGAAAACTGTTTGGAAAACTGGAAATTAGTATGGCAGAAATTAGATATGGACCCCACTTAGTAGCATATAAAAAGATAAGATCAAGATGGGTCCATGATTTAGGCATAAAGAATGTGATCATCCATAGTGTAATGGTTAGCACTCTGGACTCTGAAGAATGAGATCATAAGTAGATTAGAGGAACATAAGATAATTTACCTCTCAGTCTTGTGGAGGAGGAAGAAATTCATGACCAAAGGAAAACTATAAATCATTATTAATCACAAAATAGAGAACTTTGCTTATGAAAAATTAAAAAGCTTTTGTACAAACAAAACTAATGCAAACAAAATTAGAAGGGAAGTAACAAATTAGGAAAATATTTTAGTTAAAGGTTCTGATAAAGGCCTCATTTCCAAAAAGTATACAGAACTGACTATAATTTATAAGAAATCAAACCATTCTCTAATTGATAAATGGTCAAAGGATATGAATAGACAATTTTCAGATGATGAAATTGAAACTATATCCACTCATATGAAAGTGTTCCAAATCACTTCTGATCAGAGAAATGCAAATTAAGAGAACTCTGAGATATCACTACACTCCTATCAGATTGCCTAAGATGATAGGAAAAAATAACGATGAATATTGGAGGGGATGTGGGAAAAGTGGGACACTGATGCATTGTTGGTGGAGTTTTGAAAGAATCCAATCATTCTGGAGAGCAATCTGGTATTATGCCCCAAAAAATTATCAAACTGTGCCTATCCTTTGATTCAGCCGTGTTACTACTGGGTTTATAACCCAAAGAGATATTAAAGAAGGGAAAGGGATCTGTATGTGCCAAAACGTTTGTGGTAGCCCTTTTTGTAGTGGCCAGTAACTGGAAAATGAATAGATGTCCATCAATAGGGGAATGGTTGGGTAAATTGTGATATATTAATGTTATGGATTATATCTTTCTGTAAGAAATGAACAACAGCATGAATACAGAGAGGCTTGGAGAGACTGACATGAATGCTGAGTGAAATGAGTAGAACTAGGAAATCATTATACACTTCAACAACAATACTGTATGAGGATGTATTTTGTTTTCATTTTTTCTTTTTATTCCCAGGTTATTTTTATCTTCTGAATCCAATTCTTCTTGTGCAACAAGGGAACTGTACAGATCTGCCACATATATTTTATCTAGAATATACTATAACATTTTTAATATGTATAAGACTGTCTGCCATCTAGGGGAGAGGGTGGAGGGAGTTAAGGGAAAAGTCAGAACAGAAATGAGTGCAAGAGATAATGTGGTAAAAAATTACTCATGTATATGTTCTGTCAATAAAATGTTATAATAATTTAAAAAATATTTTACTAAGTTTTGTTCAGTTACAAACATTTGTGGGTATGACATACAGACTTACTCTTTCTCCCAAATCAGTATAAATATGTGAACACATTCACAGAGACTTTCATGAAACAGAAAAGCAGCTAATCAATAAACTTAAACAGTTACTATTTCTACGGGATATGCAATAATTTTCATCTATACTGTGCTAAATTTCCTTCTAAAGAATATCTATTTCCTTATATTTTCTCTGGGAACAAATTAAGCCATAAAATCAAACAGAATTTAATTTTTATTTTGGTGTTATTTTAGTTGTATACTTCTAGACACTGTCTACTTTAATCTCCTACTTCTTACTTTGCTGTACCATTCATAAAAAACCTGTGATTCTCTGATTTTTCTTATTCATATTTCATTACAACATATTAATGTTGTATTAATTGTATATTCTGTGGTAGTAGTAATCTTTTTATTGTGCATTCATTTTTATTGATGGAATCCAAAGTTAATTTAAAATAAATGGCACAACATTTGTATATTGTAAGTTTAACCCTTGCCCAATAAATGAGCATGAACTTTGTTTATTCTTATTTTCTTCCATAAAAATGCGTTTTCATATTTTAACATTTTTGTATCTACATCTATATCTGTTATCTATCTGTCCATCTATCAATCGATCTGCCAATCTGTATCCTTCCACATAGCTATATTGTCAATCTTGTCAGAATATTTATCTTTTGTATTAAATATTTCAAACACTTCAATCACTTTTCTTTCATAATTCTGTATTGTTTTGCATAATATCTGAATTAGTCCACAGATCTGTCCACAGCATATTATTTGTATGTCTTTCTCATCAAATTTCTTCCAATTAGTTATTTTTGGCATTTGTGGTCATACAGAGATACTCTTGTCTAACTATTCAAATGAGTCTTTTCAAAGGTCACACAATAAATCTCCAAGGTCATGCTTAAAAAATATTTGATAGAATAATCATAAAGTGATTAAATCTCATGGTTGGATTAGTTTAATTGACCATATTAATAATCAAAGTAATAAAAACGATATGATCATCTCAATAGATGCAGAAAAAGCATTTGATAAAATCCAACATCCATTCCTACTAAAAACACTTGAGAGTATGGAAATAAATAGACTATTCCTTAAAATAATAACAAGCATATATTTAAAACCTTCAGTAAACATTATATGTAATGGCGATAAACTAGAACTTTTCTCTATAAGATCAGGAGTGAAACAAGGTTGCGCACTATCATCATTACTATTCAATATAGTAGTAGAAACTCTAGCCTCGGCAATAAGAGCTGAGAAAGAGATTCAAGGAATTAGAGTAGGAAATGAGGAAATCAAATTATCACTTTTCGCAGATGACATGATGGTATACTTAAAGAACCCCAAAGACTCTGCTAAAAAGCTATCAGAAATAATTCAGAACTTTAGCAAAGTTGCAGGATACAAAATAAATCCACATAAATCCTCAGCATTTTTATACATTACCAACATAATCCAACAGCAAGAGATACAAAGAGAAATTCCATTCAAAATAATGGTCGATAGTATAAAATATTTGGGAATATATCTACCAAAAGAGAGTCAGGAATTATATGAGCAAAATTACAAAACACTTGCCACAAAAATAAAGTCAGATTTAAATAATTGGAACGACATTCAGTGCTCTTGGATAGGCTGAGCGAATATAATTAAGATGACAATACTCCCTAAACTAATCTATATATTTAGTGCTATACCAATCAGACTCTCAAGAAACTATTTTAATGACCTAGAAAAAATAACAACAGAATTCATATGGAACAACAAAAGGTCGAGAATTTCTTTTTTTTTTTTTTTTTTTTTTTTTTAATTTTTTTATTATATATATATATATATATATATTTTTTATAATATTATCCCTTGTATTCATTTTTCCAAATTACCCCCCCTCCCTTATTCCCTCCCCCCGACGACAGGCAATACCATACATTTTACATGTGTTACAATATAGTCTAAGTACAATACTTGTGTGTGAATATCATTTTCTTGTTGCACAATAAACATTAGAATCCGAAGGTACATGCAACCTGGGCAGACAGATATTAGTGCTAACAATTTACATTCCCCTCCCAGTGTTTCTTCTCTGGGTGTATCTACCTCTGTCCATCATTGATCAACTGGAAGTGAGTTGGATCTTCTTTATGTTGAAGATTTCCACTTCCATCAGAATACATCCTCATACAGTATCGTTGTTGAAGTATACAGTGATCTTCTGGTTCTGCTCATTTCACTCAGCATCAGTTGATTTAAGTCTCTCCAACCCTCTCTGTATTCCTCCTGCTGGTCATTTCTTACTGAGCAATAATATTCCATAACTTTCATATACCACAATTTACCCAACCATTCTCCAACTGATGGACATCCATTCATCTTCCAGTTTCTAGCTACAACAAAAAGAGCTGCCACAAACATTTTGGCACATATATGTCTCTTTCCGCTCTTTAGTATTTCTTTGGGATATAATCCCAGTAGTAGCGCTGCTGGGTCAAAGGGTATGCACAGTTTGATAACTTTTTGGGCATAATTCCAGATTGCTCTCCAGAATGGCTGGATTCTTTCACAACTCCACCAGCAATGTATTAGTGTCCCAATTTCCCCACATCCCCTCCAACATTTGTCATTATTTGTTCCTGTCATCTTAGCCAATCTGACAGGTGTGTAGTGGTATCTCAGAGTGGTCTTAATTTGCATTTCTCTGATCAGTAGTGATTTGGAACACTCTTTCATGTGAGTGGATATAGTTTCAATTTCTTCCTCTGAGAATTGTCTGTTCATATCCTTTGACCATTTATCAATTGGAGAATGGTTTGGTTTCTTATAAATTATGGTCAGTTCTCTATATATTTTGGAAATGAGACCTTTGTCAGAACCTTTGTTTTTAAAAATATTTTCCCAATTTGTTACTTCCCTTCTAATCTTGTTTGCATTAGTATTATTTGTACAGAAACTTTTTAGTTTGATGTAATCAAAATCTTCTATTTTGTGATCAATAATGATCTCTAGTTCTCCTCTGGTCATAAATTCCTTCCTCCTCCACAAGTCTGAGAGGTAGATTATCCTCTGTTCCTCTAATCTATTTATTATCTCCCTCTTTATACCTAAATCATGGACCCATTTTGATCTTACCTTCGTATATGGTGTTAAGTGTGGATCCATATCTAATTTCTGCCATACTAATTTCCAGTTTTCCCAACAGTTTTTTCCGAATAATGAATTTTTATCCCTAATGTTGGAATCTTTGGGTTTGTCAAAGATTAGATTGCTCAGTCACCAAAACCATTTGGTATTGGCTAAGAAATAGACTAGTTGATCAGTGGCATAGGTTAGGTTCACAGGACAAGATAGTGAATAAAAATAGCAATCTAATCTTTGACAAACCCAAAGATCCCAAATTTTGGGATAAGAATTCATTATTTGACAAAAACTGCTGGGAAAACTGGAAATTAGTATGGCAGAAACTAGGCATGGACCCACATTTAACACCACATACTAAGATTAGATCAAAATGGGTCCAAGATTTAGGCATAAAGAACGAAATCATAAATAAATTGGAGGAACAGGGGATGGTTTACCTCTCAGACTTGTGGAGGAGGAAGGAGTTTGTGTCCAAGGGAGAACTAGAGACCATTATTGATCACAAAATAGAACATTTTGATTACACCAAATTAAAAAGTTTCTGCACAAACAAAACTAATGCAAACAAGATTAGAAGGGAAGTAACAAATTGGGAAAAAATTTTTACAGTTAAAGGTTCTGATAAAGGCCTCATCTCCAAAATATACAGAGAATTGACTTTAATTTATAAGAAATCAAGCCATTCTCCAATTGATAAATGGTCAAAGGATATGAACAGACAATTTTCAGATGATGAAATTAAAACTATTTCCACTCATATGAAAGAGTGTTCCAAATCACTATTGATCAGAGAAATGCAAATTAAGACAACTCTGAGGTATCATTACACACCTGTCAGATTGGCTAAGATGACAGGAACAAATAACGATGAATGTTGGAGGGGCTGTGGGAAAACTGGGACACTGATGCATTGTTGGTGGAGTTGTGAAAGAATCCAACCATTCTGGAGAGCAATCTGGAATTATGCCCAAAAAGTTATCAAAATGTGCATACCCTTTGACCCAGCCATACTACTACTGGGCTTATACCCCAAGGAACTACTAGAGAAGGGAAAGGGTCCTGTATGTGCCAAAATGTTTGTGGCAGCCCTTTTCATAGTGGCTAGAAGCTGGAAGATGAATGGATGTCCATCAATTGGAGAATGGTTGGGTAAACTATGGTATATGAATGTTATGGAATATTATTGTTCTATAAGAAATGACCAACAGGAGAAATACAGAGAGGCTTGGAGAGACTTACATCAACTGATGCTGAGTGAAACGAGCAGAACCAGAAGATCATTATACACTTCAACAATGATACTGTACGAGGATGTATGCTGATGGAAGTGGATTTCTTCAACATAGAGAAGAGCTAATCCAATTCCAATTGATTAATGATGGACAGAACCAGCTACATCCAGAAAAGGAACACTGGGAAATGAATGTAAACTGTTATTTTTACCTTCTGAATCCAATTCTTCCTGTGCAACAAAAAATTCGGTTCTACACACATATATTGTATCTAAATTATACTGTAATATATTTAACATATATAAGACTGCTTGCCATCTGGGGGAGGGGGTTGGGGGAGGAAGGGAAAAAATCTGAATAGAAGTAAGTGTAAGGGATAATGTTGTAAAAAATTACCCATGCATATGTACTATCAAAAAATGTTATAATTATAAAATAAAATAAAAAATTAAAAAAAACAAAACAAAAAAAAAAAAAAAAAAAAAAACAAAAAAAAAAAAAAAAAAGATTAGATTGCTATAGATGTACCCTTTTTTGTCCTTTGTATCTAATCTGTTCCACTGATCTACCGGTCTATTTCTTAGCCAATACCAAATGGTTTTGGTGACTGCTGCTATATAATATAGCTTTAGATCAGGTGCACTTAGACCACCTTCCTCTGAGTTTTTTTTCATTAGTTCCCTTGCAATTCTTGACCTTTTATTCTTAAGGTCGAGAATTTCAAGGGAAGTAATGAAAAAAAAAAAATTACGTGAAGGTGGTCTAGCTGTACCTGATGTAGAACTGTATTATAAATCAACAGTTACCAAAACCATTTGGTATTGGCTAAGACATAGACTAGTTGATCAGTGGCATAGGTTAGGTTCACAGGGCAAGATAGTGAATAAAAATAGCAATCTTGTGTTGACAAACCCAAAGATCCCAAATTTTGGGATAAGAATTCATTATTTGACAAAAACTGCTGGGAAAACTGGAAATTAGTATAGTAGATACTAGGCATGGACCCACATTTAACACCACATACTAAGATTAGATCAAAATGGGTCCAAGATTTAGGCATAAAGAAGAAATCATAAATAAATTGGAGGAACATGGGATGGTTTACCTCTCAGACTTGTGGAGGAGGAAGGAGTTTGTGTCCAAAGGAGAACTAGAGACCATTATTGATCACAAAATAGAACATTTTGATTACACCAAATTAAAAAGTTTCTGCACAAACAAAACTAATGCAAACAAGATTAGAAGGGAAGTAACAAATTGGGAAAACATTTTTACAGTTGAAGGTTCTGATAAAGGCCTCATCTCCAAAATATACAGAGAATTGACTTTAATTTATAAGAAATCAAGCCATTCTCCAATTGATAAATGGTCAAAGGATATGAACAGCATTCTCAGATGATGAAATTAAAACTATTTCCACTCATATGAAAGAGTGTTCCAAATCACTATTGATCAGAGAAATGCAAATTAAGACAACTCTGAGATATCATTACACACCTGTCAGATTGGCTAAGATGACAGGAACAAATAATGATGAATGTTGGAGGGGATGTGGGAAAACTGGGACACTGATGCATTGTTGGTGGAGTTGTGAAAGAATCCAAACATTCTGGAGAGCAATCTGTAATTATGCCCAAAAAGTTATCAAAATGTGCATTCCTTTTGACCCAGCCATGCTACTACTGGGCTTATATCCCAAGGAAATACTAAAGAAGGGAAAGGGACCTGTATGTGCCAAAAGGTTTGTGGCAGCCCTTTTCATAGTGGCTAGAAGCTGGAAGATGAATGGATGTCCATTAATTGGAGAATGGTTGGGTAAATTATGGTATATGAATGTTATGGAATATTATTGTTCTGTAAGAAATAACCAGCAGGATGAATACAGAGAGGCTTGGAGAGACTTACATCAACTGATGCTAAGTGAAACGAGCAGAACCAGAAAATCATTATACACTTCAATAATGATACTGTATGAGGATGTATTCTGATGGAAGTGGATATCTTCAACATAGAGAAGAGCTAATCCAATTCCAATTGATCTATGATGGACAGAATCAGCTACTTCCAGTAAAGGAACACTGGGAAATGAGTGTAAACTGTGAGCACTGTTGTTTTTGTTTTTTTGTTTTTATTTTTGTTTTTGTTTTTGTTTTGTTTTGTTTTGTTTTGTTTTTGTTTTTGTTTTTGTTTTGTTTCTCTTCCCAGATTATTTTTACCTTGTTAATACAATCCTTCCTTTGCAACACCAAGAACAACAAAATTTGGTTCTGCACATATATATTCTACTTAAGTTATACTATAAGATATTTAATATGTATGGGAATGCCCACCATCCAGGGGAGGGAATAGAAGGAAGGAGGGGAAAAACTCGGAACAGAAGGGAGTACAAGGGATAATGTAAAAAAATTACCTATGCATATGTACTGCCAAAGAAAATGTAATAATTATAAAAATTAATAAAAAATGCTTTTAAAAAAAGCTATTATAATAGTTTAGTTAAGAGACTAAGGTCTGAACTAAGGCAAAAAAAATCTTATATTTGGAAATGAACCTAGGGATCATTTACTGCAACTTTTCCCTGAAAAAAGAAGTAATGTCTATTAGATTTCAAAGCACTTTTAAAATCTATTTTCCTGAGCCAATTTTTTTTACTTACAACTCTGTCTTAAAGATTTTTTCTTGGTTTTTAATTAATAGTATTTTTTTCTAAACACATGCAAAGATGTTTTCAATATTTACCTTTGCAAAATCTAATGTTTCAATTTTTCCCTCTTCTTCCTCCCCTATCCTGAAGTCAGCTAGCAATTCGATATATGGTAATCATGCAATTCTTCTACATTCATCAGATTCATATCTTTAAGAAAGCTATCTAATAGAAATTATCCTTTTCTTTTCAAAGATAAGTTGAACTAATTATCCAATATTTGAAGTATTTAATACAAATATTCTATTACTGATAAAGCAAAAATCCATTAACCTACTAACAACTTGAACTTCTATGTTTCTTATGGGAAGGAAGAGCAGCTGTCTATTGAGCAGCACAGTGTTTAACATGATGTTTTTTATACCCATAGTAACATTGCATGTATCAGGAAGTGACTGTCAGAATAAAAATGTCAATTTTTAGATGCTTAGTTACAAGGCAGAAACATTCTTAGATATTAGAGGGGAAAATGTACTTGGAAAACAAAACTCAAGCAGAATGTTTAAACTATTAATAATACTCTCAGGAGCTACTCTCTTATAAAATCTATGCCATGACATCAGCATGACTTCACAGGATTTGCTTCAAGTGTCAGGAAATCTTTAATATATGCATGGAGAATCGCAGCAAACTATCAATATACTAACATCTCCTCAGGCCAGATCTTCTAATATGAAAAAATAAAAATAAAAAAGAATTATTCTTACCCTTAGCCATGATTACTCCGGGCAATATAAACTCCATTGCCTGGTGTGAGATTCCAAAACATAAATTAAAACTTCAGAAGGAGGCATGCAATCAATTATCCTATTTCAAAGCATTTATTTAATTTGATTTCCATTCTAGTCTTAAAGAGAATAAAAAAATAGAGAAAAATGATCATTGTTACTTTTTCTTATTAGAGAAGAAACATAATTACTTAAAAAGTTAACATCTTAACATTGAGGGTAGATATTTAATGAACAAAGTACTTATTATGAATCTTGCCTCACATACTTATGATTGACTGAATTTATTTAATATATAAAGTACTCCATCTAAATATTCTTGAAGATGTAATGTCATTTGATAATCTGCTGAATTTGTTCCTAATTAAATAAATTTCCTTTATCTTTCTTTCCTTCTTGAATGTACTGCTGAGGACAATATCCTTTCTCTCTTTATGATTTTCTGCATGGAGTCACTCTATCAGTATACACAGAAAGTTGTTATGATGAGCACACACTGAAGACCATTATTGAAATGGAGAGACAGTCAGTATGGAAAATTGGAAATCCTTCACAGATTCAGGATAGCACTCTTAGAAGGAACTTCAGAAAGCATCTAAGAAGCAGTACCCTCTAAGCATCTTCAATAGGCAATCCTGTCGTCTTTCCTTGATTGCTTCCTATTAAAGAGACAGAAATTCCTATTGACTTTGAATAGTTACTTGTTACTATTCATAAACTTATTTTGTTTTGTTTTTCTTTCCCTTATATGCCATTCCTGAACAAACCTCTGCTATCCCTTAAATCACAACCTCATAACTGTTGGGTTACAAGAGCCACTTGATATTGGCTGCTGGAGTTCAAATTCAGACCTGTAGAATGGATCCCTTCATGTGAGAGGATGAGGATGAAGGAGACTGAGAGGCAATTGCTGTTCTCTGACCTCTCTCCTGAGAGACAGTTGCATTGTCTGACTTCTCTCCCCTTCCCTCTGTCTCCAATTAAATTAATTTCCAGCACACAAGCAATACCTGTGTCAGTAAAGGCTGTTTTCAAACTCCTTCAGATGTTATGATTCACAGCTGTGGAGTCTTTCTGAGAATTGACCTGACCCTTCACCTAGGCATGATCCTTAACACATAACACTCACACTATCTTACTTAACACTAATCTTTCTTCTAAATTAAAATATGTACAAGATACAAGAAGCTATACACAATGCCAAATAACTGCTAGCCTTAATCTTCCCTGCTCTACATTAAATATCCAAAATATGGGCTCAAAAACTCAAAATAAGAATCAGAGAAATCACAGAAATTGAGAATTTGTTTTAATTTTATTTAATAGAATGAGGATATGTATACATGTGTGTGTGTGTATGTTCATATACATATACATTGATGTGACATACATATAGATTAATGTAACATCCATTTGGCTGTTATTTTGTCATATGAATAAAGATGCTTGTCTATATATAATTTCTATCATTTTTTCATATTATCTTAATTGTTCTTTGAAATGGACACACCTAACCCAAGTAGTCCCTATAATAATAGGCTATTTCTGAAATATAAGTCTAATAGAACCACCTGGTTTTATCCTTAGGAATTTTTATCTTTTATAATTTATCTTCTGATGTTTTTATTTTTTTATTTTATTAATTTTATAATAATACATTTTTGACAGTATATATGCGTGAGTAACTTTTTTTTTTATAACATTATCCATTGTATTCATTTTTCCAGATTTTCCCCTCCTTCCCTCTATTCCCTCCCCTAGATGACAGGCAATCTCATACATTTTACATGTGTTGCAGTATAACCTAGATATAATATATATGTGCAAATCCAATTTTCTTGTTGCACGTTAAGTATTAGATTCCAAAGGTATAAGTAACCTGGGTAGATAGACAGTAGAGCTAATATTTTACATTCAATTCCCAGTATAGTTGTTTCTGTCCATCACTGATCAGCTGGAAGTGAGTTGGATCTTCTTTATGTTGAAGATATCCACTTCCATCAGAATACATCTTCATACAGTATTGTTGTTGAAGTGTAAAGTGATCTTCTGGTTCTGCTCATTTCACTCAGCATCAGTTCAAGCAAGTCTTGAAAAGCCTTTCTGAATTCATCCTGCTGGTCATTTCTTACAGAGCAATAATATTCCATAGCCTTCATATACCATAATTTACCCAACCATTCCCTAATTGATGGACATCCATTCATCTTCTAGTTTCAAGCCACTATGAAAAGAGCTGCTACAAACATTTTGGCACAAACAGGTCCATTTCCCCTCTTTAGTATTTCTTTGGGATATAAGCCCAGCAATAGCACTGCTGGATCAAAGGGTTTGATAACGTTTTGGGCATAGTTCTAAATTGCTCTCCAGAATGGTTGGATTCTTTCACAACTTCACCAACAATGTATTAGTGTCCCAGTTTTCCCACATCCCCTCCAACATTCATCATTATTTGTTCCTATCAACTTAGCCAATCGGACAGGTGTGTAGTCATATCTCAGAGTTGTCTTAATTTGCATTTCTCTGATCAGTAGTGATTTGGAACACTCTTTCATATGAGTGGATATAATTTCAATTTCATTATCTGAGAATTGTCTGTTCATATCCTTTGACCATTTATCAATTGGAGAATGGTTTGATATCTTGTAAATTAGGAACAATTCTCTATATATTTTGGAATGAGACCTTTATGAGAACCTTAAACTATAAAAATATTTTCCCACTTTTGTTACTTCCCTTCTAATCTTTTTTGAATTATTATTGTTTGTACAAAAAATTTAGTTTGATGTAATCAAAATCTTATATTTTGTGATCAATAATGATCTCTAGTTCTTCTCTAGTCATAAATTCCTTCCTCCTCCAAAGGTCTGAAAGGTAGACTATCCTCTGTTCCTGTAATCTCTTTATAATCTCATTCTTATGCCTAAATCATGGACCCATTTTGATCTTATCTTGATATATACTGTTAAGTGTTGGTCCATATCTAATTTCTGGCATACGAATTTCCAGTTTTCCCAAAAGTTTTTTTCAAACACTAGATTGCTATAGTTGTACCCTTTTTTATCCTTTGTACCTAATCTGTTCCACTGATCGACCAGTCTATTTCTTAGTTAATACCAAATGGTTTTAGTGACTGTTGCTATATAATGTAGTTTTAGATCAGGTATACCTAGACCACCTTCATCTCACTATTTTTCATTAATTCCCTTGGAATTCTCGACCTTTTATTTTTCCATATGAGCGAACTTTGTTGTTATTTTTTGTAGGTCACTAAAATAGTTTCTTGGGAGTCTGATTGGTATATCACTAAAGAAATAGATTAGTTTGGGGAGTATTGTCATCTTTATTATATTCTTTCGGCCCATCCACAAGCACTGGATGTCTTTTCAATTATTTAAATCTGACTTTTTGTGGCAAGTGTTTTTCCTAATTTTGCTTATATAATTCCTGACTATTCTTTGGTAGATGGATTCCCCAATATTTTATACTCTCAACATTTGTTTGGAATGGAATTTCTCTTTGTATCTCTTGCTGTTGAATTTAGTTGGTGATGTATACCATCATATCATCTTCAAAGAGTGACAGTTTGATTTCCTCATTACCTACTCTTATTCCTTTAATCTCTTTCTCGACTCTTATTGCCAAGTCTAACATTTCTAATGCAATATTGAATAGTAATGGTGATAATGGGCAACCTTGTTTCACTCCTGCTCTTACTGGGAAAGGTTCCAATTTATCGCCATTATATATTATGCTTACTGATGGTCATAAATATATGCTCCTGATTTTTCTAAGGAATAGTCCATTTATTGCTATACCCTCAAGCGTTTTTAGTAGGAATGGATGTTGGATTTTATCAAATGCTTTTTCTACATCTATTGAGATGATCCATGGTTTTTATTAATTTGGTTATTAATATGGTCAATTATACTAATAGTTTTCCTAATATTAAACCAGCCCTGCATTCCTGGTATAAATCCTACTTGATCACAGTGTATTATCCTGGGGATGATTTTCTGAAGTCTTTTTGCTAATATCTTATTTAAGATTTTAGCATCAATATTAATTAAGGAAATTGTTCTATAGTTTTCTTTCTCAGTTTTCGATCTACCTGGTTTAGGTATCAGTACCATGTCTGTGTCATAAAAGGAGTTTGGTAGGACTCCTTCATCCCCTATTTTTCCAAGTTGTTTATATAACATTGGGGCTTGTTGTTCTTTAAATGTTTGGTAGAATTCATTGTAAATCCATCTGGTCCTGGGGATTTTTTCCTGGGGAGTTGATTAATAGCTTGTTCTATTTCTTTTTTTTCTGAAATGGGACTATTTAAGCAATTTATTTCCTCCTCTGTTAATCTAGGAAGCCTATATTTTTGGAGGAAGTCATCCATTTCACTTAAGTTATAAAATTTTATTGTCATAAAGTTGGGCAAAGTAACTCTTTATTATTTCTCTAATTTCCTCTTCATTGGTGGAAAGATCTCCCTTTTCATTTGTAAGACTAACAATTTGATTTTCCTCTTTCCTTTTTCTGATCAGATTTACCAAAGGTTTATCTATTTTATGGGCTTTTTCATAAAACCAAATCTTGGCTTTATTTATTAATTCAATAGTGTTTTTTTTTTTTTTTTACTTTCAATATTATTGTTTTCTCCTTTTGATTTTAGTATTTCAAGTTTGATTTTGGGTTGGGGGTTTTTAATTTGGACTTTTTCTAGCTTTTTAAGTTGCAGGCCCAATTCATTAATCTTCTCTTTCTCTATTTTGTTCAAATAAGGCTCTAAATATATCAAACTTCCCCTTATTACCACTTTAGCTGCATCCTACAGATTTTGGTATGATGTCTCATTATTGTCATTATCTTGGGTGAAATTATTAATTGTTTCTATAATTTGCTGTTTCACCCAGTCATTCTTCAAGATGAGATTATTCAGTTTCCTATTACTTTTTGGTCTATTTACCCCTAACTTCATATTGAATGTAGTTTTTTATTGCATTGTGATCTGAGAAGAAGACATTTATTATTTCTGCCTTCCTCATTTAATTTTGAGATCTTTATGTCCTAGTATGTTGTCTATTTTTATATGGGTTCCATGAAAAGCTGAGAAGAAAGTATATTCCTTTCTATCGCCATTCAGGTTTCTCCAAAGGTCTATCATACCTAGTTTTTCTAATGTTCTATTTACTTTTTAAAATTTCTTTCTTATTTGTTTTGGTGTTTGATTTGTCTAAATCTGAGAGTCCAAGATTGAGATCTCCCACTATTATAGTTTTACTCTCTATTTCTTCTTGCAACTATTTTAACTTTTCCTTTAGGAAGTTAGATGCTATACCATTTGGTGCATATGTGTTTAGTATTGATATGGCTTCATTGTTTATGTCTTTTAGCAGGATATAGTTTCCTTCCTTATCTCTTTTAATTAGATAAATTCCTGTTTTTGCTTGATCTGAGATAAGGATAGCTACCCCTGCTTTTTTGGCTTTACCTGAAGCATAATAGTTTCTGCTCCAACTTTTTACTTTTACTCTCTATGTATCTGCCTGCTTTAAGTGTGTTTCCTGTAAACAGCATATTGTAGGGTTCTGATTTTTGATCCAGTCTGCTATCTGTCTCCATTTGATGGGAGCATTCATCCCATTCACATTTACAGTTAAAATAACTAATTCTCTATTTCCTGCCATCATATTATGCCCAGATTATGCTTTTTCCCTTGACCCCCCCAAACCCCTAAACCAATATTTAATTTATAGACCCCACTTGTGACACGCAGCCCTCCCTTTTTTAGTATCCCTCCCCCCTCCTTCCAAGTCCCTTCCCTTATTCCCCTTTTCCTTTTCCCTTTTCCTCTCCCCCCTTTTTTTTTTTTTAAATTTTTTTTATTATATATATATATATATTTTATAATATTATCCCTTGTATTCATTTTTCCAAATTACCCCCCCTCCCTTATTCCCTCCCCCCGACGACAGGCAATACCATACATTTTACATGTGTTACAATATAGTCTAAGTACAATACATGTGTGTGAATATCATTTTCTTGTTGCACAATAAACATTAGAATCCGAAGGTACATGCAACCTGGGCAGACAGATATTAGTGCTAACAATTTACATTCCCCTCCCAGTGTTTCTTCTCTGGGTGTATCTACCTCTGTCCATCATTGATCAACTGGAAGTGAGTTGGATCTTCTTTATGTTGAAGATTTCCACTTCCATCAGAATACATCCTCATACAGTATCGTTGTTGAAGTATACAGTGATCTTCTGGTTCTGCTCATTTCACTCAGCATCAGTTGATTTAAGTCTCTCCAACCCTCTCTGTATTCCTCCTGCTGGTCATTTCTTACTGAGCAATAATATTCCATAACTTTCATATACCACAATTTACCCAACCATTCTCCAACTGATGGACATCCATTCATCTTCCAGTTTCTAGCTACAACAAAAAGAGCTGCCACAAACATTTTGGCACATATATGTCTCTTTCCGCTCTTTAGTATTTCTTTGGGATATAATCCCAGTAGTAGCGCTGCTGGGTCAAAGGGTATGCACAGTTTGATAACTTTTTGGGCATAATTCCAGATTGCTCTCCAGAATGGCTGGATTCTTTCACAACTCCACCAGCAATGTATTAGTGTCCCAATTTCCCCACATCCCCTCCAACATTTGTCATTATTTGTTCCTGTCATCTTAGCCAATCTGACAGGTGTGTAGTGGTATCTCAGAGTGGTCTTAATTTGCATTTCTCTGATCAGTAGTGATTTGGAACACTCTTTCATGTGAGTGGATATAGTTTCAATTTCTTCCTCTGAGAATTGTCTGTTCATATCCCCTGACCATTTATCAATTGGAGAATGGTTTGGTTTCTTATAAATTATGGTCAGTTCTCTATATATTTTGGAAATGAGACCTTTGTCAGAACCTTTGTTTTTAAAAATATTTTCCCAATTTGTTACTTCCCTTCCAATCCTGTTTGCATTAGTATTATTTGTACAGAAACTTTTTAGTTTGATGTAATCAAAATCTTCTATTTTGTGATCAATAATGATCTCTAGTTCTCCTCTGGTCATAAATTCCTTCCTCCTCCACAAGTCTGAGAGGTAGACCATCCTCTGTTCCTCTAATCTATTTATTATCTCCCTCTTTATGCCTAAATCATGGACCCATTTTGATCTTATCTTGGTATATGGTGTTAAGTGTGGATCCATATCTAATCTCTGCCATACCAATTTCCAGTTCTCCCAACAGTTTTTTCCGAATAATGAATTTTTATCCCTAATGTTGGAATCTTTGGGTTTGTCAAAGACCAGATTGCTATAGATGTACCCTTTTTTGTCCTTTGTATCTAATCTGTTCCACTGATCTACCGGTCCATTTCTTAGCCAATACCAAATGGCTTTGGCGACTGCTGCTATACAATATAGCTTTAGATCAGGTACACCTAGACCACCCTCCTCTGAGTTCCTTTTCATTAGTTCCCTTGCAATTCTTGACCTTTTATTCTTCCATATGAATTTTGTTGTTATTTTTTCTAGGTCATTAAAATAGTTTCTTGGGAGTCTGATTGGTATAGCACTAAATAAATAGACTAGTTTGGGGAGTATTGTCATCTTTATTATATTCGCTCGGCCTATCCAAGAGCACTGAATGTCTTTCCAATTATTTAAATCTGATTTTATTTTTGTAGCAAGTGTTTTGTAATTTTTTTCATATAATTCCTGACTTTTCCTTGGTAGATGGATTCCCAAATATTTTATACTATCAACATTTGTTTGGAATGGAATTTCTCTTTGTATCTCTTGCTGTTGCATTTTGTTAGTGATATATAAAAATGCCGAGGATTTATGTGGATTTATTTTGTATCCTGCCACTTTGCTGAAATTTTGAATTATTTCTAGTAGCTTTTTAGCAGAGTCTTTGGGGTTCTCTAAGTATACCATCATGTCATCTGCAAAAAGTGGTAGTTTAATTTCCTCATTTCCTACTCTAATTCCTTGAATCTCTTTCTCGGCTCTTATTGCCGAGGCTAGCGTTTCTAGTACTATATTGAATAGTAATGGTGCTAGTGGGCAACCTTGTTTCACTCCTGATCTTACTGGGAAAGGTTGCAGTTTATTTCTATTGCATATTATGCTTACTGACGGTCTTAAATATATACTCCTGATTATTCTAAGGAATAATCCATTTATTCCTATACTCTCAAGAATTTTTAGTAGGAATGGATGTTGGATTTTGTCAAATGCTTTTTCTGCATCTATTGAGATGATCATATGGTTCTTATTAATTTGATTATTAATATGGTCAATTATATTAATAGTTTTCCTAATATTAAACCAGCCCTGCATTCCTGGAATAAATCCTACTTGATCATACTGTATTATCTTGGAGATGATTTTCTGAAGTCTTTTTGCTAATATCTTATTTAAGATTTTAGCATCAATATTCATTAAGGAGATTGGTCTATAATTTTCTTTCTCAGTTTTCGATCTACCAGGTTTAGGTATCAGTACCATGTCTGTGTCATAAAAGGAATTTGGTAGGACTCCTTCATCCCCTATTTTTTCAAATAATTTATATAACATTGGGGCTAATTGTTCTTTAAATATTTGGTAGAATTCACATGTGAATCCATCTGGCCCTGGGGATTTTTTCCTGGGGAGTTGATTAATAGCTTGTTCTATTTCTTTTTCTGAAATGGGACTATTTAAGCAATTTATCTCCTCCTCTGTTAATCTAGGGAGCCTATATTTTTGGAGAAAGTCATCCATTTCACTTAAGTTATCAAATTTATTGGCATAAAGTTGGGCAAAGTAACTCCTTATTATTTCTCTAATTTCCTCTTCATTGGTGGAAAGATCCCCCTTTTCATTTGTAAGACTATCAATTTGATTTTCCTCTTTCTTTTTTTTTGATCAAATTTACCAAAGGTTTATCTATTTTATTGGCTTTTTCATAAAACCAACTCTTGGTTTTATTTATTAATTCAATAGTTTTTTTACTTTCAATTTTATTGATTTCTCCTTTTAATTTTTGTATTTCGAGTTTAATTTTTGGTTGGGGGTTTATAATTTGGTCTTTTTCTAGCCTTTTAAGTTGTAAGCCCAATTCGTTAATCTTCTCTTTCTCAATTTTCTTCAAATAAGCTTCTAAAGATATAAAATTTCCCCTTTTTACCGCTTTAGCTGCATCCCAAAGATTTTGATATGATGTCTCATCATTATCATTATCTTGGGTGAAATTGTTAATTGTTTCTATAATTTGCTCTTTCACCCAGTCATTCTTTAAGATGAGATTATTCAGTTTCCAATTACTTTTTGGTCTATTTACCCCTAACTTTTTACTGAATGTAGCTTTTATTGCATTGTGATCTGAGAAGAAGGCATTTATTATTTCTGCCTTCCTACATTTAATTTTGAGATCTTTATGTCCTAGTATATGGTCAATTTTTGTATAGGATCCATGAACTGCTGAGAAGAAAGTATATTCCTTCCTATTGCCATTCAGTTTTCTCCAAAGGTCTATCATACCTAGTTTTTCTAATGTTCTATTTACTTTTTTAATTTCTTTCTTGTTTGTTTTGTGGTTTGATTTGTCTAAATCTGAGAGTGCAAGGTTGAGATCTCCCACTATTATAGTTTTACTGTCTATTTCTTCTTGCAGTTCTCTTAACTTTTCCTTTAGAAAGTTAGATGCTATACCACTTGGTGCATATATGTTTAGTATTGATATGGCTTCATTATTTATGCTACCTTTCAGCAGGATATAGTTTCCTTCCTTATCTTTTTTAACGAGATCTACTTCTGCTTTTGCTTGATCTGAGATAAGGATAGCTACCCCTGCTTTTTTGGCTTTACCTGAAGCATAATAGGCTCTGTTCCAACCTTTTACCTTTACTCTGTATGTATCTCCCTGCTTTAAGTGTGTTTCCTGTAGGCAACATATTGTAGGGTTCTGCTTTTTGATCCAATCTACTATCCGTCTCCGTTTGATGGGATCGTTCATCCCATTTACATTTACAGTTAAAATTACTAATTCTGTATTTCCTGCCATCGTATTATCCCCAGCTTATGCTTTTTTCCCTTGACCCCCCTGATCCCCCTCCCCGATATTTAATTTACAGACCCCCCTTGTGCCGCACAACCCTCCCTCTTTTTTTTTTTTGGATCCCTCCCCCCTCCCTCCAAGTCCCTTCACTTATTCCCCTTTTCCTTTCCCCTTTTCCTCTCCCCCCTTTTAATGAGGTGAGAGAAAATTCTCTGAAAAACAAATATGTTAATTATTTACTCTTTGAGCCTCTTCTGATGAGAGTAAGATTCACACAATGATTCTCCCCCTCACTAAGTTCCCTCAGATATGGTGTATTTTCTATGTCTCTTCCTGGGATGTAGTTTCCCTCTTTTTATCACTCCTTCCCCTTTTTCTGAACCGACCTCCTTCCCTTTACTACACCCCCCTTTTTTTCTTTTATATCAGTAAAATCAAATTATCCTTGAGTATTTTTTATATACCCACAACAGAGTTACAGTTCTCAAGGGTTCTGTGTACCTTTTTCTGTTTCTCTTCAGTCTTGTGGATGTAGATCAAATTTTTTGTTTAAGTCTGGTTTTTTTCTTAGAAACATATAGAATTCCTCTGTTTCATTGAATGACCATCTTCTTCCGTGGAAAAAGATGCTAAACTTAGCTGGGTAGTTCATTCTTGGTTGCAGTCCTTGATCTTTTGCCTTACGGAATATCAGGTTCCAGGCCCTTCTATCTTTTAATGTGGAGGCAGCCAGATCTTGGGTGACCCTTATTGTGGCACCTTGGTATTTAAATTGTTTTTTTCTAGCTGCTTGCAGGATTTTCTCCTTTGTGTGGTAATTCTGCAGCTTAGCCACAATATTCCGTGGTGTTCTTTTTTTAGGGTCTATTTCAGAAGGAGTTCGATGAATTCTTTCCACATCTACTTTCCCTTCTGTTTCTATTATCTCTGGACAGTTCTCTTTGATAATTTCCTGTAAAATAGAATCTAGGCTCTTTTTTTGGTCATAGTTTTCTGGAAGTCCAATAATCCGCAGATTATCTCTCCTAGATCTATTTTCCAGGTCTATAGATTTTCCCAGTAAGTATTTGACGTTGTTCTCCAGCTTCTCATTTTTTTTGTTTTGTTTGACTGATTCTTGGGTTCTCTGTGAATCATTCATTTCTATTTGTTCCATCCTGACTTTTAAGGAGTTATTTTCTTCTTTCACAGTTTTTAGTTCTTTTTGTAAATGCCCAATTTCATTTTTAAATGAATTATTTTGCTCTATTGAATTTTTTTCCATTTCCCTAATTTTTTTTTTTGAGAATTATTTTCTTTTTCCAATTCAGAAATTCTATTTTCTTGAGACTTTTTTATCTTTTCCAATTCAGAAATCCTACTTTCCTGTGTTTTTTTAACCTTTTCTAATTCACTAATTTTGTTTCCCTGCATCTCCTGTGAATTCTTTATTTTTTCCAACTCCAATTTCAGGACGTTGTTATTCTCTATCATAACTTCCCTTTCCTTGCCCCATTTTTCTTCGATCTCCCTCAATTTCTTAAGAGCTTCTTCTAGGAGAGAGTTATGTGATGGGGGGCAGGAATCGTTCCCCTTTAGGTTGTTATCTTCTGAATCTTTGCTGTTAACTTCCTCGGGGTTGGGTACCCGCTCTTTCTCTGTATAGAAGGAATCTATAGTTTTTCTAGCTTTTTTGCTCATACTTAAAAAATGTTTTGGGGTCTGTCCCTGGGGTAGGAAATTATTTACTTCTTTACCAGCTTCCTCCCAGACCGGATGGATGCAGCGGCCCCTGCGCCTGAGCTAAGAGAGAGCTCTGGGAGAGAGTTCCCCACCCCCTCCCTGGAGGTGCCTCAGAGGTGATTAGCACTGCTGTGCTTTGAGGGCGTAGAATAGTGAAGACAGCAAGAAGCTCAGCCTATGTGTCCGGGTGGGGAGTGGATGTCTGCAGCAGGTGACGTGAGAAGCCCCTGCGCTCAAACTGGAAGTGTCTGCCAGAAACCGCGGTCCCTAGTTCAAAGGTTCAGCTTCTCTGGGACTTCCTGGAGCTGAGTTCCACTCCCTCCAGCTAAGCTAGGCAGTGTGTGTTGCCTTGGGCCGTATCCACCCACTTGTCAGTCTCTTAACTATTCTCAGGAGGTAGCTGAGGCCACACCCCCTGGTGCAGAGATCTGTGCCTGAGTCACCCCCAGGGTGGGGGGGGGGGAAATCTAATCTGAGTTTTAAAATATTTTGGCTTTCTCTTCTGAACTGCTAAATAATTAGCAGAGAAGAGCTAACAGCCTGTGCCAGATTCCTTTACCTCAGTGGCTTCTCTGGTCCCAGAGCCCCTCCCAGCGCAATGGGCGCAGTGTGCCCCTACCCCACCGTCTGTGCTGGTCTTTCTTATTCCTCCCCTGAGAACTGACCTTTCCTGTTGAAACTCCAGATTCTCTTCAGCTGGTAAGTCATGCTTCCAGTCCTTGTGGTATCTATCAGTCCTGAGCTAATTTTGAGACTTAATTTATCTAATTGGTTGTGAGGGAGTGAGGACGTTCACTGAGTAGTGTGTTTCTTCTCCGCCATCTTGGCTCCGCCCCCCCTCTCCCCCCTTTTAATGAGAAGAGAGAGAATTCTCTAAAAAACAAATATGTCAATTATTTACTCTTTGAACCTATTCTGATGATAGTAAGATTCCCACACTGTTTCTCCTTCTCTCAAAATTCCCTCAGATGTGGTATATTTTCTATGCCTCTATCTGGGATGTAGTTCCCTCTTTTTATCACTCCTTTGCCTTTTTTCTGATCTGATACTACCCCCTTCCCTTTACTACTCCCCCTTTTTTTTGTTGTTGTTGTTTTTTTTATATATCAGTAAAATCAAATTATCCATGCAGACTTTCTATATATCCACAACAGAGATAGAATTCTCAAAAGTTTTTTTTTTTTAACCTTTTTCTGCTTCTCTTCAGTCTTGTTAATGTAGATCAATTTTTTTGTTTAAGCCTGTTTTTTTTTTTTTTTTTCTTAGAAACAAATGGAATTCCTCTGTTCCATTAAATGACCATCTTCTTCCATGGATGAAAATGCTAAACTTAGCTGGGTCGTTTATTCTTGGTTGTAAGCCTTGATCTTTTGCCTTTTGGAATATCACGTTCCAGGCCCTTCAATCTTTTAATGTGGAGGCAGCCAGATCTTAAGTGACCCTTATTGTGGCCCCTTGTTATTTGAATTGCTTTTTTCCTAGCTGCTTGCAATATTTTTTTTCTTTGGTAGTTCTGCAGCTTAGCCACTATGTTCTGTGGAGTTCTTTTTTTATGGTCTTTTTCAGAAGGTGTTTGATGAATTCTTTCAACGCCTATTTTCCCTTCTGTTTCTATTATCTCTGGACAGTTCTCTTTGATGATTTCCTGTAAAATAGAATCTAGACTCTTTTTTGGTCATAGTTTTCGGGAAGTCCAATGATACTCAGATTATCTCTTCTATATCTATTTTCCAGGTCTATAGATTTTCCCAGTAAGTATTTGATGTTATTCTCCAGCTTTTCATTTTTTTTTTGTTTGTTTTGTTTTGTTTTGTTTGACTGATTCTTGGGTTCTCAATGAATCATTCATTTCTATTTGTTCCGTCCTGATATTTAATGAGCTATTTTCTTCATTCACATTTTTTAGTTATTTTTGTATATGCCCAATTTAGTTTTTAAATGAATTATTTTGCTCTATTGAAATTTTTTCCATCTACCTAATTCTTTTTTTAGAGAGTTATTTTCTTTTTCCAATTCAGAAATCCTATTTTCTTGAGACATTTTTATCTTTTCCAATTCAGAAATCCTATGTTCCTGTGATTTTTTTTTTACCTTTTCTAATTCACAAATTTTGTTTCCGTGCATCTCCTGTGAAATCTTTATATTTTCCAACTCCAATTTCAGAACATTGTTATTCTCTATCAAAGCTTCTCTTTCCTTTTCCCATTTTTCTTCAAACTCTCTTAACTTTTTAATAATCTCTTCTCAGAGAGTTATGTGATGGGAGGCAGGTATCATTCCCCTTTAGAGTCTTATCTGCTGACTCTCTACTATTAACTTCTTCAGGGTTGGATACCCGCTCTTTCTCTGTGTGGAAGGAATCAATAGTTTTCTTCAGCTTTTTATTCATTGTTAAAAATCTTTTGGGATCTGCCCTTGGGGAAGAAGTTTATTCATTTACATATTTAGCAGCTTCCTCCCGGGCCATATGGATGCAGTGGCTCCTGTGCTTGAGCTAAGAGAGAGCTCTGGGATAGAGTTCCCCTCCCCCCTCCCCGGAAATGCTTCAGAGTTGATATAGCTATGCTGTGAGCGTTGCCCAGTGAAGGACCCTGCTGTGTGTCCTAGTGACTTCCCTGAGGTTTAAGACTGAACAGTAAAAGAGACACAAAGCCCAGACTATGCGTTGCATGGGGCATGGATATCGGCAGCTGATGTGAAAAGCCCCTGTGCTCAAACTGGAAGTGTCTGCCCGGAAACCACAGTCGCTGCTTCAAAGGTTCTGCTTCTCTGGGAGTTCTGCTTCTCTGGGAATTCAGCGGCTGCTAGATTTCCCCAGTCTCAGGCCAAGCCTGGACCTATGTGGATTAGATGTTTCCTTTGGCTGTGTCCCTCCTGTTCAAGCTCTTCACTTCCCCAAGGTGAAGCCCAGGACAGCAGAAGGCGGCTTCACAGTTGTGCCGAGATCTGTTAGGTCACTTCCGGATTGGGCTGGTTCTAGGATCTAGCTTTATATTTTAAAGTGGCTTGATTTCTCTTCTGAACTGCTGTTTTATAAGCAGAGAAGAGCTAACAGTCTGTGTCAGATTCTTCGATCTCAATGACTTCTCTCTGATCCTAGAGTTCTCCCCAACCCTATTGGCACAATGTGCCAGCATCTAACTGTCTGTGCTGGCCTTTTTTCTTCCTCCCCTTGGAACTGACCTTTTTTGTTGAGACTCCAGATTCTCTTCAGCTGGTATGTTGTGCTTCTAATCCTTGTGGGTTCTATCAATTCAGTGTTATTTTTGAGGCTGATTTAACTAACTGGTAATGAGGGAAGAAGGGAGCTTAAAATTTCACATGTATCTTCTCCACCATCTTGGCTCCACCCCTTGTGTTTTTTTTTCTTATCTAATATGCTCCATTTACATATTTACATAATTAAAAATATATCAAATAGTTTTAAGGATGATTGCCTTTTTACATATAGAGATGTGAAAAAAAAATTAGTCCCTTAATTCTTATTTATATCTATATCTATATCTATCTATCTATCTATCTATCTATCTATCTATATATATATATATACATATATATATATATTTTTTTTTTGAGACTTCTGGCTAAGATGGTGAAGAGCAGATCAGAGAGGGGAAGGTTGTAATCTCTGCTATTTCTGCAGAAAAAACTTTACCACAGTATGGATATTTTGTCCTGGCAGCAGGCCATGATCAGCAGGGAAGCTGTAAACACAGAAGGAAAGATCATAATTTCCAAAAGCTAGGATGTCTCTCAGGACCTAGACACCTCCACGTGGAGTGTCTCAGCACACTCTTACAGCCTCAAATTCTCAGAGCACAGATGCAGCCCAATTATTGCTGTCCTGCTATGCCTCACTGCTGCACTCCCAGTCTGGAGAGGAAGCTTGGTAACACCATCAAGCCCCCTTCCCCAAAAAAGCAGACTGCATTTGTTTTTCTTGTTAGTTTGTTTTCTTTGATTCTTCTCTGACAAAGTGAGCAAAAAATTTAAAAAGGACTTTAACCATTGATAGCATCTATATAGACATAGAGTAGACTTTAAACCCTGAGGAGACTAAAAACAGACTGTCTCCAGATTGTAAGAGCTCTTTAAATGGGCAGCGCCACAGTGCATCAGGAAATTGAGGCCCAGAAGTAATTTCTGTGGATATTAGGACTGCCTTGTAGGTGGGATCCTGTCCATTTTGAGATAGCTTCGTAATGGGTGACTCTCTCACTGATTGGCTGTGTGTGTGACCTCACAGTCCCTTTATAAGTCCACTGCAGGCAGCAGTCGTTCTCTTTAACCTGGCGCTCTTCACCCTGGCTCCCTTGCCTGGGTGGCCAAGTCAATATGGGTAGCCAAAAGAGGTAAGGATTTTGGTAGTGAACACGTGGGTCTTCTGACCAGGTGTTCACTTGGGAACCAACAAGTCAGGGCATCAGTCAGGGCATTATGTGAGTAGGCATAATAAAGCCTTTTAAGATTACACATGGATGTTCTTGAGAGTACTACCAGTTATTAAGCTATAGATTCAAGAGATTGTGGCCAGAGACCTTTGAAGGCCTCAGAGGAGGCGAGCCTGGTAGAGTTCACACTGCAAAGGTCAGTGGTCAAAGGTACTCTAGGCCTACAGCAGACTAGTAATTGTAACTGCCAGGAGAGCACGTTACACAGATGAATCCCCAAAGGGGATTATGATCTGGTGCTCAATACAAAAAACTCTTATAAAATAAATTTAAAAGGCTCTCACAAGAGAGCTAGAAGAAAAATGGGAAAAGAAAAGTGAAGCTTGGAAAGAGAATCTGTATAAGTACTACCACTCATTGAAAGATAGAGTGGATAAATAAATCAAATAGTTGTAAAACAGAATTAGTGAGTTGGAAAAAGAAAATACCTCTCTAAGAAATAAAATTGGTGAAATGGGGAAAAAAATGCATAGAACAAAGCAACTCACTTAAAAAATCAAATGGACAATTAGAAAAAAATATTTTAAAAAGTGAGTGAATAAAATAATTCAATGAAAATCAGAATTGGACAAATGGAATTGAATGACTAGAGGAGACACCAAGATTCAGTCAAGCAAAACCAAAAAAATGAAACAATGGAAAAAAGTCAAATACCTTCTTGGGAAAACAACAAACCTGTAAAATAGATCTAGGAGAGACAATATGAGAATTATTGGATTCCCTGAAAAATATGGTGAAAAACAGAGCCTGGACACTTTCCAGGAAATGATCAAAGAGAACTGCCCAAAAGGAATAGAAACACAGGGTAAAATAGACATTAAAATAATTCATTGATCACCTACTGAAAGGGACCTTATAATCAAACCTCCAAGAAATATAGTGGTTAAATTCTAGAACTATCAAACCAAAGAAAAAAATATTACAAGCTGCTAGGAAAAATCAATTCAAATAGAGAGGTGCCACTATAAGGATTACCCAAGATCTATCTCCATCCACATTAAAGAATCAAAGGCCTAGAATCTGATACTCCGAAAAGCTAAAGAAGTTAGTATGCAGCAAAAAAATAACTTACCTAGCCAAAATGAGCATTTTTTCCAGGGAAGAAGATGGAAATTCAAAGAAATAAGTGAATTTCATCTATTACTGATGAAAAAACCGGGAGAAAACAAAAACTTTGATCTCCAAATAGAGAAATCAAGAGATGCCCAAAGGTAAAAAGAAATCTTGGGAACTATATTTCAGCTATAAAGATATATAAAGAACACATGTATAATTTGTTCTAGAAACTAGAGGTGGAAAGGAAATTGTACCAGAAAAATGGCAATGTGGGGTATTTCATCTCATGAATAGATAAAGGAAACCTATTATATCTGAGAGAAAGAATGAAGGGGGATGAACATAGTGTGTCTTATATTCTTGTCAGAATTGGCTTAAAGAGAAAAATATTACACATATTCAATTTATGGTGAAACTCCTTGTACTTCATTGAAAAGTGAGAGGGGAAGGACTTCTGGCCAAGATGAAGACGAGGAGGTGCACAACTGCTTGAGATCCGCATTGCCTCTCAGAATTTACTTCATGACAAGCCTCGAATTAATGTTTTGACAGGAAAAAAAAAAAAAAAAAACAAAAAAACAAAAAAACAAAAAACACAAAAAAAAAAAAACCCACAAATAATTACCAACAGAAGACATCCTTGTTAGGATTACTAGGTGAGAACTCAGGTTGTCTGGACAATGACAAGGTGAGAACTCAGAATGACTTGATAGTTCTCTGGGTCAGATTCTTAAGAAGAGCAAGCTCATTGGTTAGAGTACTTCTTCCCAGAAGCCCTTGCATTATCCCATGCCCATTCTCTGGGAGGATAAAAGAGGACAGCCCTCCAGAAAGAGGAGAAGACTCTTCACTACATCAGGCTTGACAGGGCTCTCTGCAGGAAGGGAAGTCACGTCTCTGGACAAGAGTTAACAGCAATTGCCTGGAGACAACGATTCACTACAGGAAGAAGAATCTGTCCAAGAGATTTGAGTTGACACAGCAGATCTCTTCCCAGAGAGCGATCGGCAGCGTCTGGAGACAACAGCACGCTACATTTGGCGCCCAACGTGGGGCCAGATTCTTAAGAGGAGCAGAAAAAAAAGGAAGGGAAAAAGAAAGGAGATTGTGGAAAGAAGAGAAATGAGAATTTATAAATGTCCATCCCAGAGAATTGTGGGTACTCCTTACAGGTGTAAACTCCTTTAAAGGTGTGAACTCTGAACGAGAGAATTGTTAAACACCTAGTAATAATCCATTTTTTTTTTTTTATTATTATATATATATTTTATAATATTATCCCTTGTATTCATTTTTCCAAATTGCCCCCCCTCCCTCTATTCCCTCCCCCCGACGACAGGCAATACCATACATTTTACATGTGTTACAATATAGTCTAGATACAATATATGTGTGTGAATATCATTTTCTTGTTGCACAATAAATATTAGAATCCGAAGGTACATGCAACCTGGGCAGACAGATATTAGTGCTAACAATTTACATTCGCTTCCCAGTGTTCCTTCTCTGGGTATAGTTATTTCTGTCCATCATTGATCAACTGGAGGTGAGTTGGATCTTCTTTAAGTTGAAGATTTCCACTTCCATCAGAATACATCCTCATACAGTATTGTTGTTGAAGTATACAGTGATCTTCTGGTTCTGCTCATTTCACTCAGCATCAGTTGACCTAAGTCTCTCCAGGCCTCTCTGTATTCCTCCTGCTGGTCATTTCTTACAGAGCAATAATATTCCATAACCTTCATATACCACAATTTACCCAACCATTCTCCAACTGATGGACATCCATTCATCTTCCAGTTTCTAGCTACAACAAAAAGAGCTGCCACAAACATTTTGGCACATATATGTCTCTTTCCGCTCTTTAGTATTTCTTTGGGATATAATCCCAGTAGTAGCGCTGTTGGGTCAAAGGGTATGCACAGTTTGATAACTTTTTGGGCATAATTCCAGATTGCTCTCCAGAATGGCTGGATTCTTTCACAACTCCACCAGCAATGTATCAGTGTCCCAATTTCCCCACATCCCCTCCAACATTTGTCATTATTTGTTCCTGTCATCTTAGCCAATCTGACAGGTGTGTAGTGGTATCTCAGAGTGGTCTTAATTTGCATTTCTCTGATCAGTAGTGATTTGGAACACTCTTTCATGTGAGTGGATATAGTTTCAATTTCTTCCTCTGAGAATTGTCTGTTCATATCCTTTGACCATTTATCAATTGGAGAATGGTTCGGTTTCTTATAAATTAGGGTCAGTTCTCTATATATTTTGGAAATGAGACCTTTGTCAGAACCTTTGTTTTTAAAAATATTTTCCCAATTTGTTACTTCCCTTCTAATCTTGTTTGCATTAGTATTATTTGTACAGAAACTTTTTAGTTTGATGTAATCAAAATCTTCTATTTTGTGATCAATAATGATCTCTAGTTCTCCTCTGGTCATAAATTGCTTCCTCCTCCACAAGTCTGAGAGGTAGATTATCCTCTGTTCCTCTAATCTATTTATTATCTCCCTCTTTATACCTAAATCATGGACCCATTTTGATCTTATCTTGGTATATGGTGTTAAGTGTGGATCCATATCTAATTTCTGCCATACTAATTTCCAGTTTTCCCAACAGTTTTTTCCGAATAATGAATTTTTATCCCTAATGTTGGAATCTTTGGGTTTGTCAAAGATTAGATTGCTATAGATGTACCCTTTTTTGTCCTTTGTATCTAATCTGTTCCACTGATCTACCGGTCTATTTCTTAGCCAATACCAAATGGTTTTGGTGACTGCTGCTATATAATATAGCTTTAGATCGAGTACACTTAGACCACCTTCCTCTGAGTTTTTTTTCATTAGTTCCCTTGCAATTCTTGACCTTTTATTCTTCCATATGAATTTTGTTGTTATTTTTTCTAGGTCATTAAAATAGTTTCTTGGGAGTCTGATTGGTATAGCACTAAATAAATAGATTAGTTTGGGGAGTATTGTCATCTTTATTATATTCGCTCGGCCTATCCAAGAGCACTGAATGTCTTTCCAATTATTTAAATCTGATTTTATTTTTGTGGCAAGTGTTTTGTAATTTTTCTCATATAATTCCTGACTTTTCTTTGGTAGATGGATTCCCAAATATTTTATACTCTCAACATTTGTTTGGAATGGAATTTCTCTTTGTATCTCTTGCTGTTGCATTTTGTTAGTGATATATAAAAATGCCGAGGATTTATGTGGATTTATTTTGTATCCTGCCACTTTGCTGAAATTTTGAATTATTTCTAGTAGCTTTTTAGCAGAGTCTTTGGGGTTCTCTAAGTATACCATCATGTCATCTGCAAAAAGTGATAGTTTAATTTCCTCATTTCCTACTCTAATTCCTTGAATCTCTTTCTCGGCTCTTATTGCCGAGGCTAGCGTTTCTAGTACTATATTGAATAGTAATGGTGATAGTGGGCAACCTTGTTTCACTCCTGATCTTACTGGGAAAGGTTGCAGTTTATTTCTATTGCATATTATGCTTACTGACGGTCTTAAATATATACTCCTGATTATTCTAAGGAATAATCCATTTATTCCTATACTCTCAAGAGTTTTTAGTAGGAATGGATGTTGGATTTTGTCAAATGCTTTTTCTGCATCTATTGAGATGATCATATGGTTCTTATTAATTTGATTATTAATATGGTCAATTATATTAATAGTTTTCCTAATATTAAACCAGCCCTGCATTCCTGGAATAAATCCTACTTGATCATAGTGTATTATCTTGGAGATAATTTTCTGAAGTCTTTTTGCTAATATCTTATTTAAGATTTTAGCATCAATATTCATTAAGGAGATTGGTCTATAATTTTCTTTCTCAGTTTTCGATCTACCAGGTTTAGGTATCAGTACCATGTCTGTGTCATAAAAGGAATTTGGTAGGACTCCTTCATCCCCTATTTTTTCAAATAATTTATATAACATTGGGGCTAATTGTTCTTTAAATGTTTGGTAGAATTCACATGTGAATCCATCTGGCCCTGGGGATTTTTTCCTGGGGAGTTGATTAATAGCTTGTTCTATTTCTTTTTCTGAAATGGGACTATTTAAGCAATTTATCTCCTCCTCTGTTAATCTAGGGAGCCTATATTTTTGGAGGAAGTCATCCATTTCACTTAAGTTGTCAAATTTATTGGCATAAAGTTGGGCAAAGTAACTCCTTATTATTTCTCTAATTTCCTCTTCATTGGTGGAAAGATCCCCCTTTTCATTTGTAAGACTATCAATTTGATTTTCGTCTTTCTTTTTTTTGATCAAATTTACCAAAGGTTTATCTATTTTATTGGCTTTTTCATAAAACCAACTCTTGGTTTTATTTATTAATTCAATAGTTTTTTTACTTTCAATTTTATTGATTTCTCCTTTTAATTTTTGTATTTCGAGTTTAATTTTTGGTTGGGGGTTTACAATTTGGTCTTTTTCTAGCCTTTTAAGTTGTAAGCCCAATTCGTTAATCTTCTCTTTCTCAATTTTCTTCAAATAAGCCTCTAAAGATATAAAATTTCCCCTTATTACTGCTTTAGCTGCATCCCAAAGATTTTGATATGATGTCTCATCATTATCATTATCTTGGGTGAAATTATTAATTGTTTCTATAATTTGCTCTTTCACCCAGTCATTCTTTAAGATGAGATTATTCAGTTTCCAATTACTTTTTGGTCTATTTACCCCTAACTTTTTACTGAATGTAGCTTTTATTGCATTGTGATCTGAGAAGAAGGCATTTATTATTTCTGCCTTCCTACATTTAATTTTGAGATCTTTATGTCCTAGTATATGGTCAATTTTTGTATAGGATCCATGAACTGCTGAGAAGAAAGTATATTCCTTCCTATTGCCATTCAGTTTTCTCCAAAGGTCTATCATACCTAGTTTTTCTAATGTTCTATTTACTTTTTTAATTTCTTTCTTGTTTGTTTTGTGGTTTGATTTGTCTAAATCTGAGAGTGCAAGGTTGAGATCTCCCACTATTATAGTTTTACTGTCTATTTCTTCTTGCAGTTCTCCTAACTTTTCCTTTAGAAAGTTAGATGCTATACCACTTGGTGCATGTATGTTTAGTATTGATATGGCTTCATTATTTATGCTACCTTTCAGCAGGATATAGTTTCCTTCCTTATCTTTTTTAAAAAGATCTACTTCTGCTTTTGCTTGATCTGAGATAAGGATAGCTACCCCTGCTTTTTTGGCTTTACCTGAAGCATAATAGGCTCTGTTCCAACCTTTTACCTTTACTCTGTATGTATCTCCCTGCTTTAAGTGTGTTTCCTGTAGGCAACATATTGTAGGGTTCTGCTTTTTGATCCAATCTACTATCCGTCTCCGTTTGATGGGATCGTTCATCCCATTTACATTTACAGTTAAAATTACTAATTCTGTATTTCCTGCCATCGTATTATCCCCAGCTTATGCTTTTTTCCCTTGACCCCCCTGATCCCCCTCCCCGATATTTAATTTACAGACCCCCCTTGTGCCGCACAACCCTCCCTCTTTTTTTTTTTTTGGATCCCTCCCCCCTCCCTCCAAGTCCCTTCACTTATTCTCCTTTTCCTTTTCCCTTTTCCTCTCCCCCCTTTTAATGAGGTGAGAGAAAATTCTCTGAAAAACAAATATGTTAATTATTTACTCTTTGAGCCTCTTCTGATGAGAGTAAGATTCACACAATGATTCTCCCCCTCACTAAGTTCCCTCAGATATGGTGTATTTTCTATGTCTCTTCCTGGGATGTAGTTTCCCTCTTTTTATCACTCCTTCCCCTTTTTCTGAACCGACCTCCTTCCCTTTACTACACCCCCCTTTTTTTCTTTTATATCAGTAAAATCAAATTATCCTTGAGTATTTTTTATATACCCACAACAGAGTTACAGTTCTCAAGGGTTCTGTGTACCTTTTTCTGTTTCTCTTCAGTTTTGTGGATGTAGATCAAATTTTTTGTTTAAGTCTGGTTTTTTTCTTAGAAACATATAGAATTCCTCTGTTTCATTGAATGACCATCTTCTTCCATGGAAAAAGATGCTAAACTTAGCTGGGTAGTTCATTCTTGGTTGCAGTCCTTGATCTTTTGCCTTTCGGAATATCAGGTTCCAGGCCCTTCTATCTTTTAATGTGGAGGCAGCCAGATCTTGGGTGACCCTTATTGTGGCACCTTGGTATTTAAATTGTTTTTTTCTAGCTGCTTGCAGGATTTTCTCCTTTGTGTGGTAATTCTGCAGCTTAGCCACAATATTCCGTGGTGTTCTTTTTTTAGGGTCTATTTCAGAAGGAGTTCGATGAATTCTTTCCACATCTACTTTCCCTTCTGTTTCTGTTATCTCTGGACAGTTCTCTTTGATAATTTCCTGTAAAATAGAATCTAGGCTCTTTTTTTGGTCATAGTTTTCGGGAAGTCCAATAATCCGCAGATTATCTCTCCTAGATCTATTTTCCAGGTCTATAGATTTTCCCAGTAAGTATTTGACGTTGTTCTCCAGCTTCTCATTTTTTTTGTTTTGTTTGACTGATTCTTGGGTTCTCTGTGAATCATTCATTTCTATTTGTTCCATCCTGACTTTTAAGGAGTTATTTTCTTCTTTCACAGTTTTTAGTTCTTTTTGTAAATGCCCAATTTCGTTTTTAAATGAGTTATTTTGCTCTATTGAATTTTTTTCCATTTCCCTAATTTTTTTTTTTTGAGAATTATTTTCTTTTTCCAATTCAGAAATTCTATTTTCTTGAGACTTTTTTATCTTTTCCAATTCAGAAATCCTACTTTCCTGTGTTTTTTTAACCTTTTCTAATTCACTAATTTTGTTTCCCTGCATCTCCTGTGAATTCTTTATTTTTTCCAACTCCAATTTCAGGACATTGTTATTCTCTATCATAACTTCTCTTTCCTTTCCCCATTTTTCTTCGATCTCCCTCAATTTCTTAAGAGCTTCTTCTAGGAGAGAGTTATGTGATGGGGGGCAGGAATCGTTCCCCTTTAGGTTGTTATCTTCTGAATCTTTGCTGTTAACTTCCTCGGGGTTGGATACCCGCTCTTTCTCTGTATAGAAGGAATCTATAGTTTTTCTAGCTTTTTTGCTCATACTTAAAAAAATCTTTTGGGGTCTGTCCCTGGGGTAGGAAATTATTTACTTCTTTACCAGCTTCCTCCCAGACGGGATGGATGCAGTGGCCCCTGCGCCCGAGCTAAGAGAGAGCTCTGGGAGAGATTTCCACACCCCCTCCCTGGAAGTGCCTCAGAGGTGACCAGCACTGCTGTGCTTTGAGGGCGTAGAATAGTGAAGACAGCAAGAAGCTCAGCCTATGTGTCCGGGTGGGGAGTGGATGTCTGCAGCAGGTGACGTGAGAAGCCCCTGCGCTCAAACTGGAAGTGTCTGCCAGAAACCGCGGTCCCTAGCTCAAAGGTTCCGCTTCTCTGGGACTTCCTGGAGCTGAGTTCCACTCCCTCCAGCTAAGCTAGGCAGTGTGTGTTGCCTTGGGCCGTATCCACCCACTTGTCAGTCTCTTAACTATTCTCAGGAGGTAGCTGAGGCCACACCCCCTGGTGCCGATTCTCTGCTGAGTCAGGGGGGGGGGGGGAATCTAATCTGAGTTTTAAAATATTTTGGCTTTCTCTTCTGAACTGCTAAATAATTAGCAGAGAAAAGCTAACAGCCTGTGCCAGATTCCTTTACCTCAGTGGCTTCTCTGATCCCAGAGCCCCTCCCTGCGCAATGGGCGCAGTGTGCCCCTACCCCACCATCTGTGCTGGTCTTTCTTATTCCTCCCCTGAGAACTGACCTTTCCTGTTGAAACTCCAGATTCTCTTCAGCTGGTAAGTCGTGCTTCCAGTCCTTGTGGTATCTATCAGTCCTGAGCTAATTTTGAGACTTAATTTATCTAATTGGTTGTGAGGGAGTGAGGACGTTCACTGAGTCGTGTGTTTCTTCTCCGCCATCTTGGCTCCGCCCCACCTAGTAATAATCCTAACAAGAAAAGTTCTGTGTTTGCTCAGGGGAGGGGACAACCAGACTGGGTGCAGGCTGAGAGAAAGCAGTGAGAGAGGTAGGCAGCTCACACTGCTCAGATCAGAGGGGGAGGGTGTAATCTCTGCCATTTCTGCTGAATGACCTTTACCACAGTGTGGATATTCCATCTTGGCAGCAAGCAAGGAGCAGCAGAGAAGGTGTAAACATCAGAAGTAAAGAATAAAACCCAGGAAAACAAGCGTCTCTCCAGACCTGGCTACCCCACTCCCACCCTTAGTGACTCAGCACATTCTTAGAGCCTCAGAGTCTCAGAGTACAGACACAGCACAGCCATCACTGTCCTGCTAGTGCCTCTCTGCTGTCTCCCACAATCTGTATTGGAACCCAGTAAGACCATCCAGCCCCATCGCCCCCCCTAGAAACAGAACAATTGTTTCTCTTGTCAATTTGTTTTCTTTGATTCCACTCTGAAAAATGAACAAAAAATTTAAAAGGTCTCTAACCATTGACAGCTTCTTTATGGATAGAGAACAGACTTCAAACCCTGAGGAGACTGGAAGTATACTGTCTCCAGAGGAATCCCCTAAGGGGGAAATGATCTGCTCCTCAGTACACAAGACTCTCATAGAGGAAATGAAAAAGCCTCTCACAAGAGAGCTAGAAGAGAAATTGGAAAAGGAAAGGGAATCTTGGTGAGAGAGTCTGGAGAAGTCATCCAGAGTGGATAAAGAGATCAAATCATTGAGAAATAAAATTAGCGAGTTGGAAAAAGAAAACAGCTCTCATAAATAAAATTGATGAAATGGAAAAAAAATTCCATAGAAGAAAAAAACTCACTTAAAAACTCAATTGGATAATTACAAAAATAAATTTAAAAAGTGACATCATTAAAAATTAGAATCGAACAAGTAGAAATGGATGACTCAAGGAGAAACCAAGAAGTAGTCAAGCAAAACCAGAAAAATGAAACAATTGAAAAAAAATGTCAAGTACCTTATTGGGAAGACAACAGACCTGGAAAACAGATGTAGGAGAGAAAATTTAATCAAACTCCCTGAAAAATGTGAGGAAAAAAAGAGCCTGGACACTATTTTCCAGGAAATTATTGAAAAGAACTGCCAGGATCTTTTGGAAACAGAGGTTAAATAGACATTGAAAAAATTCATCGATCACCTACTGAAAGGGACCCTAAAATCAAAACTCTAAGAAATAGAGTGGCCAAGTTCAAGAACCATCAGACAAAGGAAAAAATATTGGAAGCTTCTAGAAAAAAGCAATTCAGATATGGAGGAGCCACAATAAGGATAACCCAGATTCTAGCAGCATTCATGTTAAAGGAACAAAGGGACTGGAATATGATATTCCAAAAGGCTAAGGAACTTGGTATGCAGCCAAGAATAACTTACCCAGAAAAAAATGAGCATTCTTTTCCAGGGAAAAGATGGACATTTAACAAAAGAAATGATTTCCATCTATTCTTGATGAAAAAACCAGATCTACACAAAATATTTGATCTTCAAATACAGACGTCAAGAGCTTTCTAAAAAGGTAAAAAGAAATCTTGAGAACTATATTTCTGCCATAAAGATATGTTTTGTCCTAGAAACTAGAGGTGGAAAGGGAATTATATCATAAAAAAGGGTAAAGTAGTGTTACTACATCCATGAAGAGGCAAAGGAGAAAGAGAGGAGAAAGAAAGGAGGGGATGAACATAGTGTGTATCAATAGACATATTTGATTTATGGTGAACTTCTTCTACTTCATTGAAAAGTGGGAGGGAAGGAGTAACTAAGGGGAAGAAAATACAGAAATTGTGAGGAAAAGAAGTAAAATAGGGGGAGGAACATTAAGGTGTGGAAGGGATTCTAAAAAGGGAGGGCTGAGAAAATCAATTGGTGCTCACAAGTTTAATATTGGGGAGGGGGGTAAGAGGGAAGGAAAGGAGAGAACCATAAGCAGGGGTTAACAGTATGGCAAGCAATATAGAATTAGTCATTCTAACCATAAATATGAATAAGGTAAACTCCCCCACAAAGAGGAAGCAGTTAGCAGACTGGATTAAAAGCCAGAATCCTACTATATGTTGTTTACAGGAAAAACACCTGAAACAGGGCGATACTTTCAGAATAAAGGTAAAAGGGTGGAGCAGAATCTACTATGCTTCAGGTGAAGCCTAAAAAACAGGGGTAGCCATCCTCATCTAAGATCAAGCAAAAACAAAAACTGATCTAATTAAAAGAGATAAGGAAGGGCATTATATCTTGCTAAAGGGTAGCATAGATAATGAAGCAGTATCAATATTAAACATATATTCACCAAGTGGTGCAGCATCTAAATTCTTAAAAGAGAAATTAAGAGAGCTGCAAAAAGAAATAGACAGCAAAACTATAATAGTGGGAGATCTCAACCTTGCACTCTCAAAATTAGATAAATCAAACCACAAAATAAATAAGAAAGAAGTCAAAGAGGTAAATAGAATACTAGAAAAGTTTGATATGATAGATTTTTGGTGAAAGCAAAATTGAGACAGAAAGGAGTACACTTTCTTCTCAGCAGTTCATGGAACCTATAAAACCTCAAAATCAAATGCAGCAAGGCACAGATAGTAAATTCATCCTTTGCAGACCACAATGCAATGAAAATTACATTCAATAAGAAGTTAGGGGTAAATAGACCAAAAAATAATTGGAAACTAAATAATCTCCTACTAAAGAATGACTGGGTGAAACAGCAAATCATAGACATAATTAATAACTTCATCTAAGAAAATGATAATGAGATATCATACCAAAATGTGTGGGATAAACCAAAGCAGTAATAAAGGGAAATTTTATATCTCTAGAGCCTACTTGCATAAAATAGCGAAAGAGAAGGTCAATGAATTGGGCTTACAACTAAAAATGCTAGAAAAGGAACAAATTAAAAAAAAAAAAACAGACAAACACGGAATTTGAAATTATAAAAATAAAAAAAATTAATAAAAAACTTGAATTAATTAATAAAACTAAGAGTTGGTTCTATGAAAAACAAACAAACAAACAAACAAAATAAACAAATCCTTAGTAAATCTGATTAAAAAAGGAAAGAGAAAAAGCAAATTGTTAGTCTTAAAAATGAAAAGGGAGGACTTGCCACTAATGAAGAGGAAATTAGAAAAATAGGAGATACCTTGCCCAACTTTATGACAATGAATTCTATAACTTAAATGAAATAGAAAAATACCTTCAAAAATATAGCTTGCCCAGATTAACAGAGGAAGAAGTAAAGTAGTCTAAATAGTCCCATTTCAGAAAAAGAAATATCACAAGCTATCAACCAACACCCTAAAAAAAAAATCCCCAGGACTAGATGGATTTACATGTGAATTCTACCAAACATTTAAAGAACAACTATCTCCAATGCTATATAAATTATTTGAAAAAATAAGGATTGAAGGAGTTCTACCAAATTCCTTTTATGACACAGACATGGTACTGATACCTAAAACAGATAGGCTGAAAACTGAGAAAGAAAATTATAGAACAATCTCCCTAATGAATATTGATGCTAAAATCTTAAATAAAATATTAGCAAAAAGACTACAGAAAATCATCCCCAGGATAATATACTATGACCTAGTGGGATTTATACCAGGAATTCAGGGCTGGTTCAATATTAGGAAAATTATTAGCATAATCAACTATATCAATAACCAAATTAACAAAAATTCATATGATCATCTCAATAGAAGCAGAAAAAGCATTTGATAAAATCCAACATCCATTCCTACTAAAAACACTTGAGAGTATAGGAATAAATGGACTATTCCTTAAAATAATAAGGAGCATATATTTAAAACCATCAGTAAACATCATATGTAATGGCAATAAACTGGAACCTTTCCCTGTAAGATCAGGAGTGAAAAAAGGGTGCTCAATATCACCATTACTATTCAACATTGTACTAGAAATGCTATCCTCAGCAATAACATCCAAGAAAGAGATTCAAGGAATTAGAGTAGGTTATGAGGAAATCAAACTATCACTCTTTTCAGATGACATGATGGTATATTTAGAGAACCCCAAAGACTCTGCTAAAAAGCTATTAGAAATAATTCAGAACTTTAGCAAAGTGGCAGGATACAAAATAAATCCACATAAATCCTCAGCATTTTTATACATTGCCAACACAATCCAACAGCAAGAGATACAAACAGAAATTCCATTCAAAAAAAGGGATGATAGTATAAAATATTTGGGAATATATCTACCAAAGGAAAGTCAGGAATTATATGAGCAAAATTATGAAACACTTGCCACAAAAATAAAGTCAGATTTAAATAATTGGAACGACATTCAGTGCTCTTGGATAGGCTGAGCGAATATAATTAAGATGACAATACTCCCTAAACTAATCTATATATTTAGTGCTATACCAATCAGACTCCCAAGAAATTATTTTAATGACCTAGAAAAAATAACAACAAAATTAATTTGGAAGAACAAAAGGTCTAGAATTTCAATTGAATTAATGAAAATAAATTCAAATGAAGGTGGCCTAGCTCTACCTGATCTAGTATTATATTATAAAGCAGCAGTCACTAAAAACATTTGGTATTGGCTAAGAAATAGACTAGTTGATCAGTGAATAGGTTAGGTTCACAGGGCAAGATAGTGAATAAAAATAGCAATCTAGTGTTTGACAAACCCAAAGATCCCAACTTTTGGGATTAGAATTCATTATTTGACAAAAATTGCTGGGAAAACTGGAAATTAGTATAGCAGAAACTAGGCATGGACCCACACTTAGCACCACATACTAAGATAAGATCAAAAGGGGTAGATGATTTAGGCCTAAAGAATGAGATCATAAATAAATTAGAGTAATATTGGTTAGTTTACCTCTCATACTTGTGGATGAGGAAGGATTTTCTGACCAAAGGAAAACTTGAGATCATTATTGATCACAAAATAGGAAATTTTGATTACATCAAATTAAAAAGCTTTTGTACAAACAAAATTAATGCAAACAAGATTAGAAGGGAAGTAACAAAATTGGGAAAACATTTTTACAGTTAAATGTTCTGATAAAGGCCTCATCTCCAAATATATAGAGAATTAACTCTAATTCATAAGAAATCAAGCAATTCTGCAATTGATAGTCAAAGGTCATGAACAGGCAATTTTCAGATGATAAAATTGAAATTATTTCCACTCATATGAAAGTGTTCCAAATCACTATTGACCAGAGAAATGCAAATTAAGACAACTCTGAGATACCACTACATACCTGTCAGATTGGCTAAGATGACAGGAACAAATAATGATGAATGTTGGATGGTATGTGGGAAACCTGGGACACTGATGCATTATTGGTGGAGTTGTGAAAGAATCCAATCATTCTGGAGAGCCATCTGGAATTATGCCCAAAAATTTATCAAACTGTACATACTCTTTGATCCAGCAGTGTTACTACTGTGCTTATATCCCAAGGAAATAACAAAGAAGGTCAAAGGATCTGTATGTACTAAAATATTTGTGGCAGCCTTTTTTGTAGTGGCTAGAAACTGTAAAATTAATGGATGCACATCAATTGGAGAATGGTTGGTTAAATTGTGGTATATGAATGTTATGAAATGTTATTGTTCTGTAAGAAATGACCAGCAACATGCATAAAGAGAGGCTTGGGGAGACTTACATCAACTGATGGAGAGTGAAATGAGCAGAAGTAGGAGATCATTATACACTTCAACAACAATAATATATGAGGATATATTCTGATGGAAGTGGAAGAGCTTCACTACATAGTGAAGAGCTAATCCAATTCCAATTGATCAATGATAGACAGAATCAGCTACACCAAGAGAAGAATCACTGGGAAATGATTGTAAACTGTTAGCATTTTTTGTTTTTCTCCCCAGGTTATTTTTACCTTCCAAATATAATTATTCTTTTGCAACAACAATAACAAAATTCAGTTCTGCACATATATATTGTACCTAGGATATACCATAACATATGTAATATGTATGGTAATACCTGCCATTTAGGGGAGAGGATGGAGGGAAGGAGGGTAAAATTTGGAACAGAAGGGAGTACAAGGGATATGTTGTAAAAATTTACCTATGCATATGTGCTATCAAAAATGTTATAATTATAAAATTAATAAAAAAAGAAATAAGAAATAAAAGTGGAAGGGGAAAAGGAAAAAGTGAAGGAGTAAGCTAAGCAGAAGGGAATAACAAATTTGTGAGGAAAAGGAATAAAATTGGGGGAATAACTAAGGTGGAGGAAGGGATAATGCAAAGGAAGGGCTGTGAGAAGCAAGTGTTGCTCACAAGTTTAATATTGGAGAGTGGGAAGGGGGAAGGAAAGGAGAAAAACATAAGCAGTGGTTAAGATGGCAAGTAATACAGAATTAGTAATTTTAACCATAAATGTGAATGGGGTAAACTCCCTCATAAAGAGGAAGTGTTAGAAGACTAGATTAAAAGCCAGAACAATACAGAAAACACACCTGAAGCAGGGTGATACAGAATAAAGGTAAAAGGTTGGGCAGAATCTACTATGCTTCAGGTGAAGCCAAAAAAAAAAAAAAAAAAAGCAGGTGTAGCCATCCTGATCTCTGATCAAGTAAAATCAAAACTTGATGTAATTAAAAGAAATAAGGAAGGGCACTATTTCTTGCTAAATGGTAGCATAAATAATGAAATAAAAATTTAAACATGTATGAACCAAGTGGTGTTGCATCTAAATTCTTAAAAGAGAAATTAAGAGAGCTGAAAAAGAAATAAACAGCAAAACTTTAATAGTGGGAGATCTCAACCTTGCACTCTCAGAATTAGATAAGTCAAACCAAAAATAAAAAAAAAGTCAAAGAGGTAAATAGAATACTAGAAAAGTTAGATACGATAGATCTTTGGAGAAAACTAAATGGAGACAGAAAGGAGTACACTTTCTTCTCAGCAGTTCATGGAACCTATAAAAAATTGATCATATATTAGAACATAAAAACTTCAAACTAAAATGCAGTAAGGCAGAAATAGTAAATGTATGCTTTTCAGATCATGATTCAATGAAAATTACATTTAATAAAAAGCCAGGGGAAAATAGAAGAAAACATAATTAAAAATTAAATTATCTCATACTAAAGAATGATTGGTTAAAACAACGAACCATAGACATAATTAATAACTTCACCCAAGAAAATGACAATAATGAGATGTCATACCAAAATAAGTGGGATGCAGCAAAGTTGTAATAAGGGGAAATTTTATATCTCCAGAGACATACATCCATAAAATAGAGAAAGAGGTCAGTGAATTGGGCTTGCAACTAAAAATGCTAGAAAAAGAACAAATAAAACCCCCCAGATAAACACTAAACTTGAAATTCTAAATATAAAAAGAGAGATTAATCAAATTTAAAGTAAAAAAATATATTGAATTAATTAATAAAACTAAGAGTTGGTTCTATGAAATCAATAACAAAATAGACAAATACTTAGTAAATCTGATTTAATAAAGGAAAGAAGAAAAGCAAATTGTTAGTCTTAAGAATGAAAAGGGAGAACTCGCCAATAATAAAGAGGAAATTAGAGCAATAATTAGGAATTGCTTTGCCCAATTTTATGCCAATATATTGATACCTCAAATGAAATGGAAGAATACCTGAAAAAATACACCTTGCTCAGATTAACAGAGTAAGATGTAAATTGATTAAACAGTCCCATCTTAGAAAACAAGTTATTAACCAACTCCCTACATTTTATGACACACATGGTACTGATAACTAAAACAGATAGACTGAAAACAGAGGAAAAAAATTATAGACCAATCTCCCTAATGAATATTGATACTAAAATCTTAAATAAGATATTAGCAAAAAGATTACAGAAAATCATCTGCAGGATAACATACCATAACCAAGTAGGATTTATACCAGGAATGCAGGGCTGGTTCAATATTAGGAAAACTATTAGCATAATTGACTATATCAATAACCAAATTAATAAAAAATATATGATCATCTCAATAGATGCAGAAAAAGCATTTGACAAAATCCACCATCCATCTTTAATAACACTTGAGAGTATAGGAATAAATGGACTTTTCTTAGTCAGGAGCATATATTTAAAACCATCAGTATGCATCATATATAATGGGGATAAACTGGAAACTTTCTTAGTAAGATCAAGAGTGAAACAAGGTTGCCCAATATCATCATTAATATTCAATATTACATTAGAAAAGCTAGCCTCAGCAATAAGTGTTGAAAAAGAGATTAAAGGAATTAGAGTAGGTAATGAGGAAATGAAATTGTCACTCTTTGCAGATAATATTATAGAATACTTAGAGAATCCCAGAAATTCTACAAAAAAGCTATTAGAAATAATTCACAAATTTAGCAAAGTTAAAGGATACAAAATAAATCCACATAAATCCTCAGCATTTTTATACATCACCAACGAAATCCAACAGCAATAGAAACAAAGAGAAATTCCATTAAAATTAACTGTTGATAGCATAAAATATTTGGGAATCTATTTACCAAAGGAAATTCACGAACTATATGAGCAAAATTACATAACACTTTCCACACAAATAAAGTCAGAATTAAATAATTGGAAAACTATGAAATGTTCTTGGATAGGCCATGCAAATATAATAAAGATGACAATACTCGCTAAATTAATCTATTTACTTAGTGCTATACCAATCACCCTCCCAAGAAACTATTTTCATGACCTAGAAAAAATAATAACAAAATTCATATGGGGGAAAAGGTTGAGAATTTCAATGGAATTAATGGAAAAAAATCATATGAAGGTGGCCTAGCTGTATCTGCTTTTAAACTGTATTATAAAGCAGCAGTCACCAAAATCATTTGGTATTGGCTAAGAAATAGACTAGTTGATCAGTGGACTAGGCTATGTTCAGAAGACAAAATAGTCAATAACTATAGCAATCTAGTGTTTGACAAACCCAAAGATACCAACTTTTGGGATAATAATTCATTATTTGACAAAAACTGCTGGGAAATCTGAAAATTGGTATGGCTGAAATTAGGCATGGACCCACCCTTAACACCATATACCAAGATAAGACCAAAATGGGTTCATGATTTAGGCATAAAGAACAAGATTATAAATAAATTAGAAGAACATAGCATAATTTACCTCTCAGATTTGTGGAGGAAGAAGGAATTTGTGACCAAAGAAGAACTAGAGATCATTATTGATCACAAAATAGAAAATTTTGATTACATCAAAATAAAAAAGGCTTTGTACAAGTAAAACTAATGCAAACAAAATTAGAAAGGAAGCAACAAACTGGGAAAACATATTTTACAGTTAAAGGTTCTGATAAAGGCCTCATCTCCAAAATATATAGAGAATTGCTTCTAATTTATAAGAAATCAAGCAATTCTGCAATTGATAAATGGTCAAAGGATATGAACAGACAACTTTCAGATGATGAAATGGAAAGTATTTCCACTCATATGAAAGAGCATTCCAAATCACTATTGATCAGAGAAATGCAAATTAAGACTTATCTGAGATACCACTACACACCTGTCAGATTGGCTAAGATGACAGGAAAAAATAATGATGAATGTAGTGGGGGATGTGGGAAAAGTGGGACACAGATACATTGTTGATGGAGATGTGAACGAATCCATCCATTCTGGAGAGCAATATGGAACTATGCCCAAAAAGTTATACACTTCAACAACAATACCCTGTGAGGATGTATTCGGATGGTAGTGGATATCTTCAACAAAGAGAAGATTTAATTAAGTTCCAATTGATCAATGATGGACAGAATCAGCTATACCCAGAGAAAGAAGGAACACTCAGAAATGAATGTAAACTGTTAGCAGTCTTGTTTTCTTCCCAGATTATTTTTACCTTCTGAATCCAATTCTCCATGTGCAACAAGAAATTCAGTTCTGCACACATATATTTTATCTAAGATATTGTATAATATATTTAACATGTATAAGACTGCCTGCCATCTAGGGGAGGAGGTGGCGGGAGGGAAGAGAAAAATCAGAACAGAAGTGAGTGTAAGATATAATGTTGTAAAAAATTACCCATTCATATGTACTGTCAAAAAAGTTATCATTATAAAATAAAAAGAATTATATAAAAAGAAAGCTTTATTTCCAAAAGCACAATACCAATAAGTAAATGCTAGCTAGCAAGAAAAATTATTTGACAATTCTCTTTATTAAAATTATGTCTCTTCTACTGAGCTTTATGTATTTATTTAGAATCACAGACAAACTTAGGAAGCTATGGTTTTCTTAAATGTTCACCAAATTAATAAATGTGGGAAAAATCATTTTAACTGCAACTTGGCCCATAACTAGTCATCTTAATTTTCATTCTCCCAATAAATTTCAATGAAATTAGGGGGCTAGGAAAAGAGGAGGTAATAGTTATTATTTTCAAAAATCATGCAACTCCACTTCACTTAATCCAATTGAAGCACAAGTTAAAACATTACTTGTCATTTAAAACAAAAGATAAACAGCACTTAGTCCCTTTCAAACATTACTGAATAAAGCAAACTTAGCATTGTTATACCATGAGTTCAAAAATCTCTGCTCATCTTCATATCTAAAATCTAACCACTGAATTCTTTCAATTTCTATTTTGCCCAGTGGTTTTACACTATCAGGATAGGTTTCCTTGATACTTTTCCCTCTATCTCCCTTACTTGATTTTAAAAATCACTTTTGAGCCCTTCCATAGGATGAGCCTGCTTCTTTCTTTCTTTCTTTCTTTTTCTTTCTTTCTTTCTTTCTTTCTTTCTTTCTTTCTTTCTTTCTTTCTTTCTTTCTTTCTTTCTTTCTTTCTTTCTTTCTTTCTTTCTTTCTTTCTCTTTCTTTCTTTCTTTCCTTTTTTTTTTTCTTAGAGGTTTTGGATGTAGGAGCTTTGACTTTGTTATCTTCTTCTGAATGTGTTTTGATATTTATTTTTCCCATACTAAATTTCTTTGGTCAGATTTTTTTTTATCTGCTCATTTTCCCAACCTAATACTTGGCTTTTAACTTTTTGTTAAAGAAGTTCAGTTTTCAGGGTGGAGGGTGTACTGTTCCAAGCTTCAGGGGTTTTGTGCAATTGTTTTCAGAGATCCTTCTAAAGACCTGACCACAAGCCCTCTTTTCTGCCCTAAAGCTGTTTGCAGTGTTCCCACCCCACTGTTAACTATAAGGTCTAGTATGCTAAAGCAATAAAGTCTTTCCTGTGAGTTAATAAAGAATGCTCATGTGAGCTGAGGCCTCAAGAAGCTGCCACTGCCTTTGCCTAAAGTGTCTGAGATAGTTCTTTGGAGGGCCTCAAGATCAGTAGAAGCAGAATCTGTAGAAGTCTTTGGTCTTTAGGAGAAGTAAAGGAGGCAGGCAAGCTTCCACTCAGCTCATTAAAGATGAATCCTTGACTCTCTAGTTTGGAGCCTAAAGTCTTCTCTCCTCCATGTGCTGCAGCAGAGACTGTGATCTCTATCCCTCAATTCTCCAATCCTTGCCTATGATTATCTCACCATCATACATTCAGCAAGATCCAATCCTGAGGAGAACTATCACATTACCATGTCATCTAAGTATAAGCTTATAGAACTATTATCTCACATTGACTAGGTAATTAACCTTAAGTGCTCTGCTGTATTATATTCAAGTACACCTTTTCAGGGTTCCAGCCTTCAACAATTACCCCTGCCCACTTTTGGTTTGTTGGTTTGCCAAGGTTCTCTTGATCTACTGACTACATTTTCTGTTAACCTTCTAATTTGTCTTTAGCGTCTCTGGGCTTAGAAATCTAGAAACTGCTATTACTATGGTGACACAAAAGTCCCTAAGCTGATTTCTGCATTGCTGGTGCTGGAGCTGGGCCAGGGCTGTGCTAGTACTGTCTGCATTGGAACTGCATGCTGGGCTACACACTCTGGAGCCATAAGCCTTTTCTGCTGAGCTCCCACATCATTTGCGGTATTTCTGGGCTGAGAGGTCTGGGAGTCATCCAGTACTGTTTCAGAAGTCCTTAGACCAGTTCCAGATTTTATGGCACTTGGATCAGGGTTGGAGCCCAGGCTGGGGCTAAACAAGCATGGTTTGTCCAAGGACTATTTGCTGGATTCCTCCTTAGTGCCACAGCCTTTTCCTGCTGACCTTCTAAACTGTCTGTTGCTAGAAAATTATTCTACTCCATCTTTTGAGGTGTTTTCATGATCTAAATTTTTTTAGAGTCATTATTTAAAAGTATTTGAAGCAGCTTGGGGAGGGGTCAGTGAGTCCCTGCATTTGCTTCATTATCTTGTTTCCCAGTCTTGTATTTAATGAATGGACTTAAAGATGAAATTAGGTGAGGGGTTTATATTGAATAATAGAAAAGATATTTCTCCAAAGGTGAATGAAAAAAAGTATGGAAAGAATAAAATTTGTTTAGGAGAAGATGAGAAGAAGATGTTCATGTCTGAATGGCAGATGGCTTCATTCTTCTCAAGGAGTCCAAAGCATCTTAAGAAAATAAATAAAAAATATATATGGATTTCCATGCCCATGTGTAAGGGCCCTTTAAATGGGTGGGCACAGAGTAACAGGAGATTTGAGTGGCCCAGAACTATTCTCTGTGGATATAGAACTGCCCTGTGGGTGGGATCTTGGCCATATTGAGATAGCTTTGTAATAAGTGACGTCTCTCTCACTGATTGGCTGTGTGTGTGACCTCACAGGCCCTTTATAAGTCCACTGAAGACAGTAATCGCTCTTTTTAACCTGGCTCTCTTTAACCTGGCTCCCTAGCCTGGGGTAGCCAAGCCAAGCCAAGCTGATGGATAGCCTAGAGAGGTAAGAAGTTAGGTAGTGAACATGTGGGTTTTCAGACCAGGTGTTCACTAGGGAACCAACAAGTCAGGGCATCAAGTCAGGGCATTATGTGAGTAGGTATAATAAAGGCTTTTAAGATTACATGTGGCTGTTCTTGAGTGCACTACCGGTTATTAAACTACTATTCAAGAAATTGTAGCCAGAGACCTTTGAAGGCCTCAGAGGAGGCAAGCCTGGTAAAGTTGACACTGCAAAGGTCAGTGTTCAAAGGTACTCTGTTGGGCCTAGGAGAGAGTAATTGTTACTGCCAGGATGGCATGTTACTCCCATGAAATCTAGAGAGCAGAATAGGATAAATCAATCAATATTTTAAACTAAGAACAAATAAGTTCTTAATCATTTTGAGAGTATAAAGTGCATTGGATGAAGGCAGATAAAGTCGCTAGAGAAATATCTATATATCAGTGGAAAAAATGAAACACACCCTATAACCCTATCAATGCTTACCTGGTTAATATTCAGGAGCTTTAATAAAGAAATTCACTTGAGAGGGCCAAGGAAAAAATTCCTCCTCTTACTTTTCCTTTCACATATAAATATGTGCTCATTAGAATATCCATTTGGTCCCAAATTTGGGAACAGAGCCCACAGGATCTGGGAGCAATAACCATTGTAGTTTAGAAATAAATGAATAGCACTTTTGAAATAAAAGTGTTGGGATATAAATTCATAGAGCCTTGAAGACTGCTACATTATGGGAACTTTTAGGAAGTGCTACAAAGGAAGAAAATGAATCCGATAAGCAAGAGTTTTGTGTTAGTCTTTAGTATATTCTACACATGTCCCTTACTACCACATACTCAATGTCTGAACCCAATCTCCCCAGAGACATTATAAATGCACAAAAAGGTCCCTTCTCAGTTTTGGAAGAGATTTCTGTTCTTGTTAAAGTTTTTTTAGTATGGACATTTTTTCCCCTCAACAGCTAATTGACATCAATGGATGATAATGGAAAGCATATCATTTATTTTATATAATTAATAATATTTTTAAAAATATAGATTGCCAATGTCAAACTCAGAACCATGGGCAGATAAACACTCAGTCTTTTTCTGGACAACTGGTCTGACAATGAATAGGGAAGTTGAATAAGTAACTAAAGAGGATAATATAGAGGGCATAACAAGTTGTGAAGAGATCAGAAAACTTTATCTGTGGGTAATCAGGCCAGAACAAATCAAACTATTGTCAATCAAGCAGATCCATCTTTTGTTAACAACTGTTTTAGTAGATTCTTCAATACATGTATTACCATTCACTTTCTGTGGGAAACAAAAATGTTCATTTATGCAATTCTAAAGAGCTTAACTGAGGTTGATAATCTAACTATTATTTAGTTTATAAAGAAATAAACTCTCTTAGAAGCCAGAGTAAAAAGGTCTATTTTTCAAAAAAATGTATATGGTTTCATGCCTGTACTGTTGTTGTTTAATTATGGATTTCTCAAAAAGAATTTTTTCTCTCCTCCCGAAACTTGCTGTCAGAGATAAATTCTTAGCAATGTTTGGAACGTAATGTTGGCTTCCCATGCAGAAAGCTAGTTACATGAAGTGCTGAAATTTCTCCACCAGCTTTTTTCAGCAAAACTATAAATAACAGCTATATTGTGCCTTGGGAAAACAAGCAAAGGCTCAAAACTTTATTAAAAGTTATTTTTCTCCCTTGAACTGCTGTGTAAGTCACCTATGGACTAAACCTCATAACTTATGTTTTATCTTTAGCAGACAAGAAATACAGTAATTGGTTTGTCTGACTATGTATCTGTTCCCAAAATATCAAAACAAAATAAGTGATGGAGTTAGTGAGACAAAGCTGGTAAAATGATAGATAGACAATATGCCCAGCAGATTAATTTTTTAGATGACTCGGTTAAAGGTCAAGGACATTGAAAACACTATACCAAAATATTCTTCTGGAGAATGTTTTTAGGTAATCAACTGGGCTTCATAAGTTAGAGGATTCTGATTGACTGTAACTCATCTTGTGCTCTTGCAGTGTATATTAATACATTGCCTGCCCTTTAGTATGAGAAATGTGTCTCATATGGGATGAATATATTGTTCAAAATAAGAAGATATATTTCATTTTATAATTGGCCAAAAATTCCTGAAGAATAGTTGTTCAGTTTCAAAAGGTACATGAGTGAATAAATGACTTCTTTGACTTTAAGAAATCTAGTTATCACCAGAATGTCTTATTTCTTTCATACAATGCTTTTCTTTAAAAAAAATAAAATAGAATAGATGCTAGGACAGAGTATTTGTGTGCAAATCAAGGCAGTGCAAGGTAATAAGTAAAAAAAATGACAAAACCCCAAATAGAATAGATTATAAATTATTTTTCATCTCCCTCACCTTCCCCCCCACCAAAAACAAAACAAACAAACAAAAAAAAAAAAAAAACATTGATAACTATTTCACATATTCCCTTGGTAGATATTTCTTTTGAGTTGAATGGAATTAAATTCACCCTCTCTATCTTTCTGCCTTAAATCCCAGAAAATCTAATCAAAATAACTGTTCAATAAAGGAAAAGGAAAAGAAAATAAATAAAAATCTGGCTTTCTAAGGGATATACGTGTATATATATATGTGTGTGTGTGTGTGTGTGTGTGTGTGTATGTATGTATGTATGTATATATGATGAAAACAGCACAATACATTTTATAACAACTATAGGCTTATTTAAACTAAGTATCCAAAAACTGACCTAGCAGGATAAAAAGGGATGCATTCCTTTTTGTTTTGAATATCTTGAAAGAGCAAAAGATGAAATTCTAGTAACTTTTGTTTAGAGTGCACTTTTGCATTGATTGAAATTCCATTAAGAGAAAGAATGTAAAGTCATGATGGTCTATAAGCTCCAAGAGAGGAGGGACTTGTCTACTGGCAAGCAGCAGACCTTGAATAAACCTAGAAAAGTTAGATGATTTATCAAAATACACTCACACAGGAAATTAAGAGATTCAGCTCAAAAACATCCGCAGGTCTTCTGAATTTAGTTCCTATGTTGTTATTTCTATTTCTTTTTTTTCAAGAGTTGGTGTACATTAATGAAAAAAGGGGACAAGAGACATAAAGAAAAAAATAAACATCTAATTTTGTCTTGCTCACATACATTTTGATTTAATTCATTAAATTCAACAGAACTTATCAAATGCCTATATACTCCATTATACATACTAAGTTACAAAGAAAACAAAGAAAAAGATGGCGATTTTATGGAGCTAATAGTCTATTGACAAAGGAGAAATTATCATTTAAGTAGGCATTGATCAACACCTAACAGCCTATATCAAGATAAGGCTGAAATGGGTTCATGATTTAGACAAAAAAAAAAAAAAATGATACTATAAGCAAATTAGAACAAAAAAAGGATGCTTTACCTCTCTGCTAGAGATCTGGTAGATCTGTGGAGAAGGAAGGAATTTATGGGCAAAGAAGAACTAGAGGACATTATTAAATGCAAAATGGAGAATTTTGGTTATACTATTATTTTTTTTTTTTTGGTACAAGCAAAACGTATGCATACAAGATTAGAAGGGAAGCAGAAAATGGGGGGGGGGGAATTTACATCCAAGGGATCTGATAAAAACCTTTTTTCTAAAATATATAGAGAGTTAACTATAATTTATAAGAATGCAAACTATTCTCTAATTGATAAATGGCTAAATAGATAATTTCAGAAAAAAATTGAAACTATTTCTAATCATATGAAAAAATGCTCTAAATCACTATTGGTCAGAAAAATACAAATTAAGACAATTCTGAGCTACCATTAAACATTTCCTAGATTGCTAAGATGATAGGAAAACAATGACAATTGTTGGTGGGGATATGGGTTGGAGGGGATTTGGGAAAACTGGGATACTAATATATTGTTGATTGAGTTGTGAACTGATTCAATCATTCTGGAGAGCAATTTGGAATTATGACCAAAGGTCTATCAAAGAGTGCATATCTATCCTTTGATCAAACAGTGTCTCCACAAGGTCTGTATCCCAAAGAGATCATAAAAAAAGGAAAAAGGATGGATGCACATGTGCAAAAACATTTGTGGCAGCCCTTTTTGTGGTGTCAAAAAACTGGAAATTGAGTGGATGTCCATCAGTTTGTGAATAATTGAATAAGTTACAGTATATGGAAGTAATGGAATATTACTGTTCTATAAGAAATCATCAACAAGATGATTTCAGAAAGACCTAGAACTGAATTTTGAACTGTGCAGAACTGAATTTTGTTGTTGTTCTTGCAAAGGAAGAATTGTATTCGGATGGTAAAAATAAACCGATGTTAAGTGAAGTGAGTAGAACTAAGAGAACTATTCACACCAACAAGAAGATTATGCAATAATTAATTTTGATGGATATAACTCTTTTCAACTATATGATGGAGAAGCCATTTGCATCCAAAAAGAGGGCTATCAGAAATGAATGTGGATCACAACAGTATTTTCAACTTTTTTTGTTGTTTGCTTTTTGTCTTATTTCTCATTTTTTTTCTTTGATCTGATTTTTTTTGCAGCATGATAAATGTGGAAATATGTATGGAAGAACATTTTAACATATATTGGATTACTTGCTCTCTAAGTAAGGGAGAAGAAAGGGAGGGAGAAAAAAATTGTATCACAAGGTTTTTCAAGGGTGAATATTCAAAACTTTCTTTGCATATATTTTGAAAATAAAAATCCATTATTTAAAAATATATAAGCATATTATATAAATATAATTATTTTATGTCTTTTTGTGGTGATAAAAAAAGAGTAGGAAATAAGAGGATGTCAAACAATAGAGGAATGGCTGAATAAATTGTAGTATATGAATGTTGTAAGAAATAAGGAGAAAGACAATTTCAAAAAGATAAAGAAATTTTATGGGAATTGATGCAGAGAAAAGAGAACAAAATTAGAAGAATAATATATTGTATTCTAGATAATGTCATAAAAACAAACAATTCTGAGAACTTTATAAATTTATGAAGAATAGAATGAAAAAAGCTGAAAAAAGCAATATCATAATAACATTGCTAATAAAACAATTTGAAAAGTATAAGAACTATGATGAATATAATGAGTATTCATGATTCGAAAGAAGCAATGTCGTACCATAATATATACATTATAGAGAGGTAATAGACTTGGGGTATAGAATGAGACATACATTTTTAATAAGTGTTAAGGGAATTTGTTTGGCTTAGCTATTCATATTTGTTACCAAGAAATATGCTCTCCCCCCCCCCTTGATTAGATGGGAGTTAGGAGGCAGAGAAAATATTTTTTATTAACTTGAAGTAGTACAAAAATGTGTATAGATATAGAATGTTTCATGAAGTTTTTTTTTTTCTCTTTGTTTCATGCCCTTTCAAAGGAGGTCAGTGTATTATTAATTTTACTTTATTGTTTTATTTTAGTACAAGAAACTTCTCATAAAAATATTCACATATAAATGATTGTAATATAAAAATAAAACAGATTAACAAAACTCAAAGTGTAAAAAGTTAATATAGTAGAGAATTCAATATTTATTTTCTCATCACCTACATATTCCATGATAATTATTCCTTATGACCATTCCATAATTTTCCACTTTTCTTTGAACTCTGTTCTGGTGAGCATGTATTATAAGATTCTTTTTCTTGTTCACATTTAGTAGGAAAAGTATGATCATGCGTAGTCTATGAACAATTGCAAATACTATCTGATGGAACTGGGGACATTTACTTTTGAAAAAGAAGACATACAATTTACTATGTTCATTATATCAATATATACTACAAAAATGAATAAGCTATTATATGAACAGTTATTATGGGAAATATAACAATCATTCACATTTTGCATTGCCTTCATGAAGGACTTCCCTTATTAATGTGTTGAGGTAGATATAATAGAGTAGGAAATGAAAAAAAATCATATTTTTGAGTAAATTGTATATGTTAATACAAAATGTGAGTATAAGGAGTATAAGAATCTAGTACATCTTTAATATAATTCTTCTAATTCCAAAATCAATCCTATTCCATTATACAAAAAATACTTTAAATAAAGAGCAGATATTTTATGTTATTTTCAGAGCAGAGAACAACTAATGATTAAAAGTTTTGTGAAGATTGATATACATTCATAATATTTTACACAGTTTAAATAATTAGAATTTGGAAATAAAGAAAAAAAAGAAAAAATTTATAGAAAACAGAAAGAGAGAAGAGAGAGAGAGAGAGAGAGAGAGAGAGAGAGAGAGAGAGAGAGAGAGAGAGAGAGTGAGAGTGAGAGAGAGGGAGAATTGAAAGGGAAATAATATGTTGTGTTAAGTCATGTAAAGTATTCTAGTTGAGGTGACAGGGCTATGAGGTAAGTTAAAGTTGATAACCCCTTAATGTGATAAATTTTTATTATATTATCTTCAGAGTCATTCGACTAAGATTTTCTGATTCTTAAACTATAAGTTAAACTTGAAATTCTAAAATTAAAGGAGAAATTAATAATATTGAAAGTAAAAACAACTGAATTAATAAATAAAACTAAGAGTTGATTTTATGAAAAAAAATAAAATAAAATAGATAAACCTTTGGTAAATCTGATCAGAAAAAGGAAAGAGGAAAATCAAATTGTTAGTCTTAAAAATGAAAAGGGAGATCTTTCCACCAATGAAGAGGAAATTAGAGCAATAATAAAGAATTACTTTTCCCAATGTTATGCCAATAAATTTGATAACTTAAGTGAAATGGATGACTACCTCCAAAAATATAGGCTTCCCAGATTAACAGAGGAGGAAGTAAACTGCTTAAATAGTCCCATTTCAGAAAAATAAATAGAACAAGCTATTAATCAACTCCCTAAGAGAAAATCCCAAGAACCAGATGGATGTACATGTGAATTCTACCAAACATTTAAAGAACAATTAGCCCCAATGTTATATAAACTATTTGAAAAAATAGGGGATGAAGGAGTCCTACCAAACTCCTTTTATGACACAGACATGGTACTGATACCTAAACCATGTAGGTTGAAAACTGAGAAAGAAAACTATAGACCAATTTCCTTAATAAATATTGATGCTAAAATCTTAAATAAGTTATTAGCAATAAGACTACAGAAAATCATCTGCAGGATCATACACTATGATCAAGTAGGATTTATACCAGGAATGCAGGGCTGGTTTAATATTAGAAAAACTATTAGTATAATTGACCATATTAATAATCAAATTAACAAAAACCATATGATCATCTCAATAGATGCAGAAAAAGCATTTGATAAAATACAACATCCATTCCTACTAAAAACGCTCAAGAATTATTCCTTAAAATAGTCAGGATCATATATTTAAAACCAACAGTAAGCATCATATGTAATGAGGATAAACTGGAACCTTTTCCAGTAAGATCAGGAGTGAAACAAGGTTGCCCCCTATCACCATACTATTCAATATTGTATTAGAAATGCTAGTCTCGGCAATAAGATGTTAGGAGGTTCTGTATTGTGTACCACAAACAAGATTTTTATGCACTTGTTTTCAGAACTAATTCTAGAATTCTGTAAGTTTTCAGTTATTCTAAAATATATATGAAAGAAGTTTGGTCACTGTTCTCCTGAACTCTGAGTAAGAGCCCCTTATTCCCACCACAATTTCTGCTTCAATTCACCCCTAGACTGTTACACAGATCCACAACACAGATCCATGTATGATTAATGCAAAGGCGTTCCTCAAAGAATGCTAGCAGAGCATCCACTCTAATATCTGACTGTCTAGTTGTCTGACTCCCCTCTTACTATCTACAGATTGAGAGCTCCAGGAGCCACTGTGGCTTAATTCAGTTGCCTCTAAAGTCTGCTTTAGAGGCCTTTTCTGTGTTTGATTGAATTCCACTTTCATCCCAATGAGGATTACATTTCCTTCTGACTTTCTATGTTATAAATGAATCACCACCACCACCACAGTAGCCACTTATATCCAAAACTATTTCTTGCCTTGCTGAATACTTATTTATTCAAGAAATTGTTGTGATTTTATTCATAGGTAGACAATAGATCAGGAGGAGAAAAATACAGACAAGCTTAAGATTCCCAATTTTTTTAAATAAAGATTGTGAAGAAATTTGATTAGAAATTATTCATCTCAGGATAGAATAAAAGCCATGCAAATAGCCTATTAATCCTCCCAGCTTTGGTTTTTAATATCTATAATATTAAGGTAAAAATAGCATCTACTTCACAGGATTATTGTGAAGATCAAATGAAATTCTACAGATAGATATATTTATATCTGGGTGTATAGTTATGAAAATTACAGTGTAATACATAAATGTTAACTAATAGTATTGCTATATAATAGATGTTACCTTTTTTTTCTGTCCTCTTTGTATACTAAGAAGGTATTCTCAAAAAAGACCATTTAGAAAGGCATTTCTCCATAGCATGTATGGAGCAGTTATTGTTCTTAAATTGGTATCAGGAAGAAAAAGAATCAACTATTTCCTCTGATATATACTAGCTATGGGTCTATAGAAAATTCACTTAAAATGTAAGCAACAATAGACTAATAAATAAATTCAAGTATTATAGCTATATTTATATTAGTAACACAGTAAATTGTTTTGGGGATAGATGAATTGTCCTTAAATTTAGAAATACCTGAATTCATATTCCACTTCTAACTGTACATATCAATATCAAAATCTTCCTCTTCTTCTCCCTTCTTCACCACCATCACCACCATCATTGTCATCATATTATCATCCTCACTACTACCATCACCATAAGCATCAGCATCAACATATCATCATTATTACCATTATCATTCATATTATAGAGAATGTGACACTCTACTTGGAGTCAAGAAGCACTGAGTTCAAATCACATTTCAAACAATGACTGGTTATTTGCCTCTATACAAGTCCTTTAACTTCTCTGTGTCCCTCAGGTTCCTTATCTGGCAAATGAGGGAGTTAGGATTCACTCTTAATAGGAATCCCTTCGAGCAACAAAAGATATTATGATCAGTGTGGGGAGTTAACCTACCAGGAGCCTTTTACATTCCAGAAGCCCTTGGGGTGGATAAAGAGTGATGAGAATCTTCTTCATCTAAGTTATATCAGCAGTGTTGGGAGTTTCTTCTCTTGAAATTGTTCAAATATCAGCCAGTTGAATCTAACTTAGAAACACCCCCCCCCAAAAAAAAAGAAACCTGCCAATCACTTGGCATGTTAGACATTCTCAGACTCTCACCTGGAATATATAATTCTTGTCTTTTAAGTGCCATTATCATCATTCAAATGAAATATTTATTTCCCTTTTTAATTCTGTTTACCCAGAATGACTCAGTGCTCTGTAATCTATGGCTGCTAAATCTTTTCTTGCCTTGAGATTCACTTTACTATTTGTTTCAAGGGAAGAAATCAAGAGCATATTATTACTGAATCATGAATGTTATTAATTACTAAATTATGTGATATGTCAGTAACTTATTCTGCATTAAATAATCCTAGTAACTTAAGAATTTGGGTGACAATATTTCCTTGAAATATTGATAATAGAATAGCCAGACGTTTTTGGTATGCAATTATTATACATGGAGTTTTAATAGAGAGAGAGTACAGTTTGTACATTTGTATATGTATATACATTTTCCTAGTACGATTAAGTCTTTGAAAGGTAAATGATGCTTCCTTATATCTGTAGTTTACTTTTAACATGAGTTATTGATTAAAGTGAAAAATCAAGAAATGACAGTAATCTAATACAGAATGTACTTCCCAGAACAAAGGAGAAGATGAGCAAATTAGTCTTTCTAAGGCCCTGCAAAATCAGGGTGAGATTGATTTTTATCTAAAACCTTCAGAGGAAAGATTTTTCATAGAAGTTCAATTACAATATTGTCATTTTCTCATACAGCATATTGTATTTACAAAATGAATATTATGAATATTTCAAATAAAACATAAGCAGTAATATAATTTATATGTAACTTATTCTATTTTACTTGCAAAACTGTGCAACAATTTTATATGGTGATGAAATATACCCTACTGATTGATACCCTTTTTATTATTTGAAATTTAAGGTACAGGAAATTCATGAAGATCATTTGGCTATATTTTTCTTAGTGCATAGATTGAATGAATATTAAATTAAGTTTTGTAGGAATAGGAGAATCCAATTTTTAAAAATTCATAGGTTCTAACATCAAATTGCAATGAAAACTCTGAAATGTTGAGTTTCAGATCAAAACATGAGTTTTGAAATACAATATTTCTGTTACATCTATTCATTTGTTTCATCCCTGGTTAGTCCTAAAAGCAATTTCAAAGAATAATTTTTACGCCATGTATAGCCTTGTCTAAAACATATCTTTCTTAATTGACTTTTCACTTCAAAATGGCAATTTCATTTGTTTGCTTTTGTTCTTTGAGTGAGAAGGCAGGTAAAGAAGGGTAGGATTTTTATTAACCTGGGAAAGTTCATTTAAGGAAAAAAAAATTAGAATTTTCCCACCAGAAAAATATAGCTGGGTCCTTCTGGACTTTTAAAAATAATCTTACTGTTTTCTAGCAATAGGTTAAGGAGTTTTAAATTTTGTCATTCTTGAAAAAAAATAAATATCTAAGAGTAAGAGTTATTTAGAGTTAAAGATTCAAAAACCAAGGGACTTCATTAATTACCTATTCCAGTTTTGTCATTTTATAGATGAGAAGTAAAATGATTTGTTGAAAAATACAAAGTAATAATAATAATAATTAATAAACTAGTATATTAAGGCTTGCAAAGCACTGATATTAGCTCATTTTCTCCTCACAACAACTATAAAGAGTGAAAAAGATAAAATTTAAGTGACCAGCCCAAGGTCATAGAGCAAGTAAGTGTATGGTTTGAATTCAAGGCCTTTTAACTCCAGGTCCAGCACTTAATTCTGTTACCTTACTGCTTTAAATTAACTAGCAGAGCATGAAGATAACAAAGGTTCATAGAGAACCTTATATCACATCACAGGATGCCACCATTATGTAGCATGAGGAATTCTGAAAAAAATAGGTTAAATCCTATAGGCCCACTCAATATCCATGTCACCCTTAGTCCATGATCAGTTGCCTACCTACTTACCTCTTCCTTTTGTGTAATCACTGACCCTAATAGGATGGTAATTCTTTCTTAAAGGATTTTCTTGAATTTTATATTTTTAATACTAGAGCATTTCAAAATACCTGACACAAAGAAAGTAATATTTTTTCATTCATTTATGTTATTTTTGTTCTATATAGAGGAAATTTCTTTAAATTGATGAAATATTGTGTTCCTATAAAATTATATTTTTAACAGTTGTTTATTTTTAACAGTTGTTAACATCTTGATGTGGTAATAAACATACAATTCATGAAATAATTATTTGATCATATAACCAAATTATCATAATTTTCTGAAAGAGTTAGTAATTCAATTAGTAAGAAAACATATAGAGAAGCTGCTGTTTAAAAATAAAGAAACTCCTGTTCAACTCTATCATTTATAATATCCCAATGCCAATGAGGAATGAACACTAATTGTTATATTTTAGCTATACCCTTGAATAGAGAATAGAGATAGCCATCATTTTTTTTTTTTTGTCAATTTCATTGAGATTTAACAGAATTTCTAGGTTCTAAGTGAACTCGGGGTTCATTTAATCCAAACAATAAAAAAGTAATTATCTCTAACATGCATACAAAATGTAGTCATCTAACATTTGCTTGAAGACTTCCACTAAAGGAAATATAGTATCTGTTGTGTTAACTGATTCTGCATTAGATACTATTGTTAAGAAACCATTTAAATTTTTTTTTGTTTGTTGTTGTTGTGTCATTCAGCTCTCTCCAACCCTTCAAGGCCACAGGCAAAGACTTTGGAGTTTTCCCCATTTTATAGTTGAGGAAACTGAGGAAAATAGAGGTTAAGTGATTTGTTCAGTGTTATATAGCTAAGAAATATCCAATTCCAGATTTGAAGTCAGGTCTTCGTTGTCCTTTCTGTTTACCTTCCATTAAATTTAACTATATCTCTTTGGAATTTCTATTGATTATTTCAAGTTATTCCTTCCATGGAAAATTAGAACAATTATATCTCTCTTTCTAAATAATAACAAAGCTTTCAAATACCTAAGGAACTATTGCATTCTTTTAGAGTTTTCTTTTCTTCAGGATTCATACCTCCATGATTATGTAGTCCTCCTATGGCAAGAGCTTGAACGCTTACCTAAGTACCCTGTTTTGAACAAAGCACTATTTCAGAGATCGTTAATGATGAACTAAATGAAACCTTTCAAAATAGGTTAATTTCTATTTCTTTATATGTTTTTCTTTCTGTTACTGAATGTTAAAGCTTCAAAAGTAGAATGGAAGTTGAAAAAAATGGGCCAGTAGGGGAGATCACATCTGGCAACTTACCAAATAGAGATGGCATTGTGTTCTCAGTTGTCACCACCCAGAAATGTCCAAAAAATTCTGCTTTTTTAAGCTGAAAGAAAAATTTTATATCCCCAGATGTTTTGGTGGATAATGGATATGGTGATGTAATTAGGTTATTGTTATTGAAAAAAATCTATATCCCTTGTGAGAATTTTTATTGCTTGAAATAATTTTGAGTAATTCCTCTTAATTGAGTAACTTTCATATGGAAATTTTTTGTAGAAAAAGAGGTATCAGTTTGCAATTCATAGAATTAATGAAGGAATTGAAAAATTTTTATCCTACCCCTCTCCACTAAAGAAGATTGATGCATGTTGAAGACATTAGGGAGGATTAGGGTTTGGCTTCAATATTAAGAGGCAGCCACAACAAAGGGAATCTAGGAGGGAAAATTGTCTTGAGGATAGTGAGAGGATGCAGGTTCCCAGAGCATAAATACGACCAATAACATAAAAATCCAGACAGACTTTTATAGCTTCCATATGCTAGGACAAGTTGGTTGGGTAAGTTACTACACATTTGTATGGGGAGAGTGAGGGCAATTAATGGTCAAGTCCCAGAGATGAGATTAAGAGTCACAATGCTTAGAGTGCTGAACTAAGTGTCAAGAAGAACAGAGTTCAAATCTGGTCTCACACTGCTCAGCTAAGCTTATATAAACTTTCAGTTTCCTCATCTATAGAATAGTGATAACAATAGTGCCTATTTATCTCCTGAGGTGATTATAAAGACGAATTGAGGAAATATTAGTAAAATACTTTGCAAACTTAAAAGTACTCTATAAATGCTAGTTTGGAGAAGAAATAGCAAACCATTGCAAAGTCTTTGTCAAGAAAATCCCATACAAAATTCTATATGGTTATGAAGAGTGAGATCCAAGGGAATAACACAGTAACAACAAATGTTTGCATTAATTAGCAGACATGTCCAATTTGAAACAAAACAGGTATCAATCCTTCTTTGTTGTCTATAACCTAGATGACCAAGAATATGATGCATACTGTTCTAAAATTCAGTTTCTTTATTTGGAAAAAGAGGGAATGCAGTATGATGAATATGGAAGTATATTTAGAAGAATTGTCCATGCCTATCCATAATCTATATCAGATTGCTTGCTATCTACAGAAGGTTGGGAGAGAGAAGGACAAGAATTTTAAATGCAAGATTTTGCAAAGGTAAATGTTGAAAACTATATTTGTATGTATCTGGAAAAATAAAAAGGTATAAAAAAGGAAACAAAAGATTACAAAAGAAAAAAGGGGGAATAAAATACTATTTTATCTTATATAAATTTTGTTCATTTTCACATAGAATACCATGGTTAGACTTAGTAGGCAGCAAATATGAATCAGATACAATTATAACTAAGTATATCTGGACATGATAAGCCCTTGATATTCTAAACTGGTCAGAGTCTTTCTAAGGTTGCAATGAGATGACCTATATATAAAGTACTTCAAAAACTTTTTAAATCTTATAAAAGTTAGTTGTTATTATTGTTATTGGTTATATTAGTAACATGATTTGATATAAGTAAAGACTTTTACTTGAATTGCCCATTAAAGTTATCTAGATGCATATTGGATATTTTGGGAAAGTATCTATCTTCAAATGAGAAGCTAAAAAATCACATCAGGAATAGCAATATTATTATTATTATGTCATATGCTATGTTTTACTATATGCTTGCATGTAACATAATAATATATTGAAATGAAAAAATATTATTCTTGAAATATATGTGTAGTGTTTTTATGATTTGCAAAGAATTGACAAGTATAATCTCATTCACTAATATATATATGTATATATATATATATATATGTATATATATATATATATATATATATACATATATATATTAGTGAATGAGATTATATATATATATATATATGTTACCATGAAATAGATGTTCTCTAATAGTCTGTTTTACAGATTATAAAAATGAGGGATAGCTAAAGCCTCAATGCCTCATTCAATTTCCTTACATTCATTCAAGTATTTTTCAGCACACAATACATTCCAAAAATTTTGCTGTTGTGAAAAACAAAACAAAAAAAAAATTCTAAGTACATATGGCCTCAAATATATGTATTTAATGTACTCAAAGATGTGTACTTAAATACGTTTTCCTTTTTTTCTTTATTCTTTCTTCTTTTTTCCTCCTCCCCCTTCCTTTCTTTTTCTTCTTTCTTCTTCTGCTTCTTCCTCTTCCTCTGAGTCTTCTGCGTCTTCTTCTCCTCCTCCTCCTCTTCCTCCTCCTCCTCCTCCTTCTTCTTCTTCTGTTTTGTCACAGGAGCCACCTGACTGTGGCTGCTGGAGAGCCAACCCAGACCTGCAGAATGGATCTCCTCATGTGAGAGGATGATACAAGGAGACTGACAGGTAGTTGCTGTTCTCTGACCTCTCTGACTGAGAGGCCATTGCATTGTCTTACCTCTCTCCTCTTCCCTCTGCCTCTGATTTATTTCATTCCCAGTCTGCAACATATGTGTCAGCAAAGGCTGACTTGCAACTCCTTCAGATGTTATGATCTACAGCTGTGGAGGCTTTCAGAGAATTGACCTGTCCCTTAACAATTCCCCATTTTTTTCTGATATCCCCCCCCACAGCATGATCTGCACACTGAGGAATGCAAGCAGCACTATCACTTCTAGATTGTTGTAGCAAACTTTCAAAGGGAGAAGATGACTGTAGTCAAAAGAGGCATTTAAGTCTCTCATCAGTATCCTAACTTGGCCTTTTGATGTATTAGCCCATTTGATTTCCCTGACTAAAAAGTCTTACTGGGGCTCTTCTTCCAATCCCCTAGGGTTACTGAAGGGACTCTGGAGGGATCCTTCTCATTAACAGCTCTAGAACACTGCTGGTTCTTTTTGTAATTCTTATGCTTCTTATGTCCCATGCTGGATGCCATATGTTGTCTCACGGGAGCAACTGACTGTGGCTGCTGGAGAGCCAACCCAGACCTGCAGAATGGATCTTCTCATGTGAGAGGATGATACAAGGAGACTGAGAGACAGTTTCTGTTCTCTGACCTCTTTGACTGAGAGACCATTTCATTGTCTGACCTCTCTCCTCTTACCTCTGCTTCCGATTTATTTCATTCCCAGTCTGCAACACCTATGGCAGCAAAGGCTGCCTTGCAACTCCTTTAGATGTTATGATCCACAGCTGTGGAGGCTTTTGGAGAATTGACCTGTCCCTTAATATTCTTATTCTTATTCTTCTTCTCCTCCTCCTCCTCCTCCTTCTCTTTCTCCTCCTCCTTCTTTTCCCTCTTCCTTCTCCCTCCCTTCCTTCCTTCCTTCCTTCCTCCTCCTCCTCTTCTTTCTCCTTCTCCTTCTCTTTCTCCAGGGAATGAAACATGTTTATAGACATAAAATGTTGGCAGAAAGGATATAAACCTTATCCAAAAACAGGAATGGCTAGATTTAAGACCTGTTTCTCAGACATACAAGTAGAATGACTCTGGTTATTAATATAACCTCATTACTCTCTGCCAGTATTATCAAAATATAGAGTATTAAACTATAAATAAGAATTGCTGCCAGCCTCATAATCATTTTGTTTAAAAAATGCAATGATATCTATGTTTTGTTTTTTTTATTAATTTCATTAAATATGTTTCAACATATTTTAATCTGGTTTGGACCAGGCCATAGGTATTTTACTAGTTGTGTTTGTCATAGTGGCTCTAGGCAATTTATATTATAATTCATGAAGAACATAGATCTGATCATTAAACAGAAAGTATTTCCTCATCAAGGATATCCTCATAACATTAAAATCACAAGTGTATTCCCAAATTTTTAATTAGGTTAAGAATTATTTTTAGCATTTTTTTTTTTACTTTTGAATTTCAAATTCTCTTCCTCTGCCTCATTGAGAGGGCAAACAATTTGATGTAGTAGCTTATACATGTGCATTCATGCAAGTCATAATTATATATGTCATGTTTTAAAAGAAAACAATAGCCTAATATTTCTAAAGATCTTTTATTCCACATCTGTGGATTTTAAAGGATACCTCTTATACATATTTTCTAAGCTACTCTTTCCTTCTCCCACTCCAGATTGGAGTCAGTAACAGCCTACGACACCATTTAGATATAAAATTGGAATATAACACCAACATTATCTAAATTCATAAATTTCAATGGCTAAACAAAAAATTATCAGTGTGTTGGCAAAAATAAATAAGTTCCTGAACAAGGAGCATCATTGATTTAGAGTTGTAAAAAAACAAAAATGTCATCTACTCTATCCCTTTAGTTATGATGGAGAAATAGATGACTGAAAACATTAAACGGCCTACCAAAAATCACACAGAAAGTAGAAGATGGTGAATTCCAATTAGCCATACTTTCCACAATTTCTCATGAGAGGATGAACAGTACCATAAATCTAAAACAGGACAATTGTAATGAGCTTATCATTGCAGATTGATAATGAGAGAAACTAGAGTTGTCATTAAGCCAGTCAGTATTTAATAAATACTGTCCCATTATTATGTATACTGTATTTAATAAATACAGGAATTTAATAATTCTTCCCAGGAAATCTGCTAAATATTGGGAATAGTGGGGACTTGTTCGGGAGCTGAAAAATGGTCTCTACCTTCAATAATGATTTGTAATTAGTTTAAACACAAGCTAACTGCTTCAAGGAAACCAAATATCTTCAGTTTCTCAAATGGATTGAGGAAACTGATATTCTTTCTTTCTTTTTCTGTCTCTATGTCTCTGTATGTGTATGTATGTCTACCTATCTATCTATGTATGTTTCTCCATTTTTGTATCTTTCTGCTTCTTTGTCTCTAGCTACTATTTCTGTCTCTCTGTTTCTGTGTTTCCACCTGTATGGCTCTCTTTGGTTCTCTGTTTCTGTCTCTCCCATTTTGTCTGTTTATTTATATATTTCTACATATCTTTTTCTCTGGGTATTTTTTTTATTTTAATAGTTTTTATTTACCAGATATATGCATGGGCAATTTTAAAACATTGACAATTCCCAAACCTTTTGTTCTAATTTTTCCCTTCCTTCTCCCCCCAGTTTGACCAATATATGTTAAATATGTTAGAGTATAAATTAAATACAATGTATGTATACATGTCCAAACAGTTGTTTTGCTGTACAAAAAGCATCAGACTTTGAAATAATGTATAATTAGCCTGTAAATGAAATAAAAAATGCAGGCAGAAAAAAAATTAGAAGGATTGGGAATTCTATGTAGTGGTTCATAATCATCTCCTAGAATTCTTCTGCTGGGTGTAGCTGGCTCAGTCCATTATTGCTCTATTGGAACTGATTTGGTTCATCTCATTGTTGAAGATGGCCACATCCATCAGAATTGGTCATCATATAATATTGTTGTTTAAGTATACAACAATTACCTGGTCCTTCTCATTTCACTCAGCATCAGTTCATGTAAATCTCTCCAGGCCTTTGTTAAATCATCCTGTTGGTCATTTCTTACAGAATAAAAATATTCCATAATATTCATATACGTCAATTTGTTCAGCCAATCTCCAATTGATGGGCATCCACGTAGTTTCCAGTTTCTGGCCACTGCAAAGAGGGTTGCCACAAACATTCTTGCACATTCAGATCCCTTTCCCTTCTTTAAGATCTCTTTGGGATACAAACCCAGTAGCAATACTGCTGGGTCAAAGGGTATGCACAGTTTGATAACTTTTTGAGCATAGCTCCAAATTGCTCTCCAGAATGGCTGGATGTATTCACAACTCCACCAACAATGTATGAATGTTCCTGTTTTCCCACATCCCCTCCAATATTCTACATCACTTTTCCCTGTCATTCTAGCCAATCTGACAGGTGTAGTGTGGTATCTCAGAATCATCTTAATTTGCATTTCTCTGATTAATAATGACTTGGAGCATCTTTTCATATGACTAGAAATAGTTACAATTTCTTCATCTGAGAATTGTTCATATCCTTTGACTATTTATCAATTGGAGATTGGCTTGATTTCTTATAAAGTCAATTCTCTATATATTTTGGAAATGATGCCTTTATCTAAATCTTTGACTGTAAAAATGTTTTCCCAGTTTATTGTTTCCCTTCTAATCTTATTTGCATTAGTTTTGTTTGTACAAAAACTTTTCAATTTGATATAATCAAAGTTTTCAACTTTGTGAGCAATAATGATCTCTAGTTCTTCTTTGGACATAAATTAATTCCTCTTCCACAGATCTGAGAGGTAAACTATCTTATGTTCCTCTAATTTATTTATAATATCATTCTTTATTCCTAGGTCATGAACACATTTTGACCTAACCTTGGTGTATGGTGTTAAATGTGGGTCAATGCCTAGTTTCTGCCATATTAATTTCCAATTTTCCCAGCAATTTTTGTCAAACATTGAGTTCTTATTCCAAAGACTGCAGTCCTTGGGTTTGTCAAACATTAGGTTATTAGAGTTATTTATTATTTTGTCCTTTGGCCCTAACCTATTCCACTGATCAACTAATCTATTTCTTAGCCAATACAAAAAGGTTTTGGTAACCTCTGCTTTATAATATAATTTTAGATCTGGTACAGCTAGGCCACCTTCATTTGATTTTTTTTTCATTAATTCCCTTGAAATTATTGACCTTTTGTTTTTCCATATGAACTTTGTTGTTATTTTTTCTAGGTCATTAAAATATTTTGGGGAGTCTGATTGGTATAGTGCTAAATAAATAGATTAGTTAAGGTAGTATTGCCATCTTTATTATATTTGCTCGCCCTATCGAATAGCATTTTATATTTTTCCAATTGGTTAGATCAGACTGAATTTGTGTGGAAAGTGTTTTGTAGTTTTGCTCATATAGTTTCTAATTTTCCCTTGGCAGATAGATTCCTAAATATTTAATACTATCTGTAGTTACTTTAAATGGAATTTCTCTTTGCAACTCTAACTGTTGGATTTTGTTAGTGACATATACAAAAGCTGATGATTTATGTGTGTTTATTCTGTATTCTGCAACTTTGCTAGAGGTGTAGATTATTTCTAATAGCTTTTTAGTTGAATCTTTGGGCTTCTCTATGTATATCATCATATCATCAGCAAAGAGGGATAATTTAATTTCATCATTACCTACTCTAATTCCTTTAATTTCCTTCTCAATTCTTATTGCATCTCTAGTATAATATTAAATAGTAATGGTGATAGTGAACAACCTTGTTTCACTCCTGATCTTAATGGGAATGGTTGAAATCTTTCCCTATTACATATGATGCTTTCTCTCTAGCCTCGGCAATAAGAGCCAAGAAAGAGATTCAATTCCTTGAATTAGAGTAGGAAATGAGGAAATCAAACTATCACTCTTTGCAGATGACATGATGGTATACTTAGAGAACCCCAAAGACTCTGCTAAAAAGCTATAAGAAATAATTCAGAATTTTAGCAAAGTGGCAGGATACAAAATAAATCCACATAAATCCTCAGCATTCTTATATATCACCAACAAAATGCAACAGCAAGAGATACAAAGAGAAATTCCATTCCCAAAAAATGTTGAGAGTATAAAGTATTTGGGAATCCATCTACCAAAGAATAGTCAGGAATTGTATGGGAAAAATTACAAAACACCTGCCACAAAAATAAAGTCAGATTTAAATAATTGGAAAGACATTCAGTGCTCTTGGATAGGCTGAGCGAATATAATAAAGATGACACTACTCCCCAAAGTAATCTATTTCTTTAGTGCTATACCAATCAGACTCCCAAGAAACTATTTTAATGACCTAGAAAAAATAACAACAAAATTCATATGGAAGAATAAAAGGTTGAGAATTGCAAGGGAACTAATGAAAAAAAAAAGTCAGAGGAAGGTGGTCTAAGTGCACCTGATCTAAAGTTATATTATATAGCAGCAGTCACCAAAACCATTGGTATTGGCTAAGAAATAGACTGGTAGATCAGTGGAACAGATTAGATACAAAGGACAAAAAAGGGTACATCTATAGCAATCTAGTCTTTGACAAACCCAAAGATACCAACATTAGGGATAAAAATTCATTATTTGGAAAAAACTATTGGGAAAACTGGAAATTAGTATGGCAGAAATTAGGTATGGACTCACACTTAACACCATATACCAAGATAAGATCAAAATGGGTCCTTGATTTAGGCATAAAGAAAGAGATCATAAATAGATTAGAGGAACAGAGGATAGTCTACGTCTCAGACCTGTGGAGGAGGAAGGAATTTATGACCAGAAAACTAGAGATCATTATTGATCACAAAATAGAAGATTTTGATTACATCAAACTTAAAAAGTTTCTATACAAACAATACTAATGCAAACAAGATTAGAAGGGAAGTAACAAATTGGGAAAATATTTTTAAAAACAAAGGTTCTGACAAAGGTCTCATTTCCAAAATATATAGAGAACTGACCCTAATTTATAAGAAACCGAACCATTCTCCAATTGATAAATGGTCAAAGGATATGAACAGACAATTCTCAGAGGAAGAAATTGAAACTATATCCACTCACATGAAAGAGTGTTCCAAATCACTACTGATCAGAGAAATGCAAATTAAACAAGTCTGAAATACCACTACACACCTATCAGATTGGCTAAGATGACAGGAACAAATAATGATGAAAGTTGGAGGGGACGTGGAAAAACTGGGACACTAATACATTGTTGGTGGAGTTGTGAAAGAATCCTACCGTTCTGGAGAACAATTTGGAACTATGCCAAAAAAGTTATCAAACTGTGCATACCTGTTGATCCATCAGTGCTATTACTGGGCTTATATCCCAAAGAAATACTAAAGAGGGGAAAGGGACCTACATGTGCCGAAATGTTTGTGGCAGCTCTTTTCATAGTGGCTAGAAACTGGAAGATGAATGGATGTCCATCAATTGGAGAATGGTTGGGTAAATTATGGTATATGAAGGTTATGGAATATTATTGCTGTGTAAGAAATGACCAGCAGGATGAATTCAGAAAAGTTTGGAGAGACTTACATCAACTGATGCTGAGTGAAATGAATAGAATCAGAAGATCTCTGTACACTTCAATGTTGTATGAAGAAGTATTCTGATGGAAGTGGATATCTTCAACATAAAGAAGATCCAACTCACTTCCAGTTGATCAATGATGGACAGAAATAACTACACCCAGAGAAGGAACACTGGGAAGTGAATGTAAATTGTTAGCACTACTGTCTATCTACCCAGGTTACTTTTCCCTTCAGAATCTAATACTTAATGTGCAACAAGAAAATGGTATTTACACACATATATTGTATCTGGGTTATACTGTAACATATGTAAAATGTATGGGATTGCCTGTCATCGGGGGGAGGGTGTGGAGGGAGGGGGAGATAATTTGGAAAAATGAATACAAGGGATAATATTATAAAAAATTACTCATGCATATATACTGTGGAAAAAAATTCTAAATAAAATTAAAAAAAAACATATGATGCTTTCTGATGGTTTTAAATAGATGCTACTAATTATTTTAAGGAAAAGTCCATTTATTCCTATACTCTCAAATGTTTTTAATAGAAATGGATGTTGGATTTTATCAAATACTTTTTCTGCATCTATTGAGATGATCATATGATTTTTGTTAATTAGGTTGTTAATATGGCAAATTATACTCATAGTTTTCCTAATATTGAAACAGCCCTGTATCCCTGATATAAATCCTACTTGATAATGGTGTGTTATACTGGGGATTATTTTCTGTAGTTTTTTTACTAATATCTCATTTAAGATTTTAGCATCAGTATTCATTAGGGAGATTGGTCTATAGTTTTCTTTTTCTGTTTTCAACCTACCTGGTTTGGGTATCAGTACCATGTCTGTGTCATAAAAGGAATTTGGTAGGAGTCCTTCATTTCCTATTTTTTTCAAATAGTTTATATAACATTGGAGTTAATTTTTCTTTGAATGTTTTTGTAGATTCACCTGTGAATCTATCTGGTCCTGGAGATTATTAATCCCCAGATTATGTTTTTATCCCTTGCCCCCCTTGAACCCATTTTGCCGTATTAAACTTATGAGCCCCACTTGCATCACATAGCCCTCCCTCTTTAGTATCCCTCCCTCCTCCCTATAAATCCCTTTCCCTTTTTTATTCCCTTTCCTTATTACTCTTTTCTTTTCCCCTTTTCCTCTGATCCTTTTTAATGAGGTGAGAGAGAATTTTCTGTAAAGCAATATGTCAATTATTTTATCTTTGACCCAATTCTGATGAAAGTAAGGTTCACCTAATGTTCCTCCCCCTCTCTAACTTCCCTCAGATATGATATGTTTTCTTTGCCCCTTTGTGAGATGTAGTTTCCCTCTTTTTCTCTCCCCTTTTTCCCTTTTTCTGACACTTTCCATTTCTACTTCCCTCCCTTTTTTTGTTATATCATTAAAATCAAATCATACATGTAGTCTTAATATATATCCACAACAGAAATACAACTCTCAAGAGTTCCTTTTACCTTGAGTACTACGATTGGAGTTCAATTTTTTTTTTTTTTTGTTTAGATCTGTTTTTTTTTTTTTTTCCATAGAAACATATGGAATTCTTCTGTTTCATTAAATTTCCTGCTCAGCTTAGCTGAGTAGTTTATTCTTGGCTACCTTCCAAGTTATTTTGCCTTTTTGTATATCAGATTCCAGGCCCTTAGATCCTTTAATGTGGAGGCAGCCAGAACTTGAGTGGCTCTTATTGTGGCACCTTGGTATGTGAATTGTTTTTTTTTTTTTTTTTTTTTTTCCTGGCTTCTTGTAATATTTTTCCTTAGTCTGATAGTTCTGAAATTTGGCCACAATGTACCATGGAGTTTTTTTTGTTTGTTTGTTTGGTTTTTTTGGTTTTTTTTTAAGAGTCTTTTTCAGAAGGTGTCTACTTCTACCACCATAGGTCAAATATTTTTCTGGCAATATTCCAGATGCTCTTCCACTGGTAAGTTTTTGTACCTCCAATCTTCATGGGTTTTACCAGTCAAGCACTGTTATCAAGGCTGAATTAAATAGTTGATAGAAAGGAAATGAGAGAGAGCTTAAAAAGGTCTGTCTGGCTTCTCCATTATCTTGGCTCTGCCCTCCTTTCTCTGGGTATTCTTACTCCCTCTGCCTCTCTATCATGTCTCTGTCTCTCTGTCTCTGTCACTGACTCCTCTCTCTGTGTCACTGATTCCTCTCTCTCTCTCTCTCTCTCTCTCTCTCTCTCTCTCTCTCTCTCTCTCTCTCTCTCCACTCTATCTCTTTGTCTCTCTCTCTTCCTCCCTCCCTCCCTCCCTCCCTTCCTTCCTTCCTTCCTTCCTTCCCTCCCTCCCTCCCTCCCTCCCTCCCTCCCTCCCTCCCTCCTTTCTTTCTTTCTTTCTTTCTTTCTTTCTTTCTTTCTTTCTTTCTTTCTTTCTTTCTTTCTTTCTTTCTTTCTTTCTTTCTTTCTTTCTTTCTTTCTTTCTTTCTTTCTTTCTTTCTTTCTTTCTTTCTTTCTTTCTTTCTTTCTCTTTCTGTCTTCTGTCTCTCTCTTTCTCTCTAATTTCAAAGGAATAGTGGTGACTGATAAAGAAGAGATTTAAAAGAGAGACACAAATGGTGGTTCACCAGTAGCATAGTTGTTAAAGTTGACAGTTGAATTTTACAGAATCCATGATGATTCGGAGAACAATTCAGGTTAAAGATAGGCATGAGGCTAGATAAATAATAAAGCATGTTTTGATCTTGAATTCACAGTACTTTTATTGGGGGCAACCTAGGTTTAGGATCAAAGATACCTCATTGGCTATCAAACATGTATAGATTCAAATATCAATTCTGCTGTTATGTAAACTCCAAGACATATTATTATCTTAATGTGCCTCATTTTTTGCATAAGAAAATTGATGGGTAGGGGAGGAAAATATGTTCTCTGAGGTCTTTTCTAGCCTTAAATTTTGTGTTAAACTTTTTTTCTGTTTCTTTGACTATTAAGTGGAGAGTAGAGAGAATTTATAGCTAAATGGTGTTATCAAAATAATATTACTGCTTTGAAAATATTGAGGGGGAAGATGGTGATTTAAAAGGTATATAAAAATGTAGTGTCCTATTAAACCTTAGCCTTCTGGAAAGCTCTCAGTTTCTAAGTTTTTAATAATTGCCTAAGGCTTCTTCCATAATGTACTGAGTATCTGGATCATTTGGCAGTCCAGACTCTCATTAGAATCTGGAGAATTCAGCTGCAAAGGGATCCAAAGTTATTTGAAGATCAGAAAGCAGACCAGAAAGAGTCATATAAGCACTGTCAGCTAAATATTCAAAGAGAAAAATCAGCATTTGGAGAGAAAGAAAGAGAGACAGAGAGACAGAGACACAGAAACTCAGGGACAGAGAGACAGAGACACAGAGACAGAGACACACCAACACACAGAGAGAAAGATAGACAGAGACAGAGAGATGGAGAGAGACACAGAGAGACACACATACAGAGACAGACAGACAAAAAGAGGGGGAGAGAGAGAGAGAGAGAGAGAGAGAGAGAGAGAGAGAGAGAGAGAGAGAGAGAGAGAGAGAGAGGAGAGAAGACAGGAAGAAGGAAGAGGGGGAAGACATGGAGTAAGAGGGACTAAGAATACCCAGAAACATAGACATATAGAAATAGAGAAAGAAACAGGCAGATAAAGTGAAAAACTCAAAAACAGATAGGCAAAGAGAGCCAGACAGGTGGAAATAGAAATAAGCAGATAGACAGACAGACAGAGATGAAGAAATATTCAAAAACAGAGAAACAAACATACACACACACACACACACACACAGAGAGAGAGAGAGAGAGAGAGAGAGAGAGAGAGAGGGGGGGGGGAGGTAAAAGGGAGACAGAGACAGAGAGAGAAAGAACTGACCTCAGAATCCTGAAATAAGAGACTAGGCTTTTTTATAGAAAAAATAAACAAGAAAAAAATATGGGCCTTGAAGGAAGGCTCTAGACATAATTATCAGGTAATGTGAATTTGTGTTTAACATGCCTATATGAAGGGCAATGTTCAGTGCCACTATTACTGGTAACAGTAATAATTGATAACTGATATCTGCATACTGTCTTTACACTTATCAAAGTAAAGAAAGCAGTTTCAATAAATCAGCTCATGTCATCCTCACAAGAATTTTGTGAGACAGGCAATTAAATATTCCATAAGGACCTGCAATTGCATTGTTGTTAATGTTCCTTTAGAATATGCTATCGGTAACCCACTTTCCCTTCACATTCCGTACGATACTTTGTTGTTTTCCCATCTGCTTGCCACAAGGGAAAAAATATTCCTCCATGACTTGGGGTCTTTTAGAACTTCCCTTAACATCTTAATGGTGTTACTAGTGGAATGAAAATTTCTCCATTAATTATAACTCACTATTACCATATGACCACACTTTCCATTTTTTAAGTTTCTCTGGTCTTCTTGATAATATACTTATTTGTCATATAGTTTAATATGCCTATTAACATTATCTGCCTCTGAAATTTTATTCTTATTTTTAATGCTTCAGATATCACATTATTTTACTTACAGCCAAATAATAACAATCATATATTAATTTTTTAAATGGGTTCTCATTTTCTTTTTCTTTTTTTTAATTGAGGTTGTTAAAGGAGCTGTGACATTTCCTACAGGCAATCTAAACTATTTTTATAATCCTAGTTCATTGTGGACCCAATTCACACATTTTCTGTATTCATTTACACATACACACACATGCATGCACCTGTATGCATGTATGTTTTTGTTTTGTACATATATGTATATATTTACATATATAAATATAATATATCTCTGTGTCTTGCATCTATATGTGTGTATGTAAGTTGTTTATACATTTTTCATCATTGTCTAAATCTACTTCATCCACTTTTTTTTTTCTTGTGTGAATAATAAAACCAATAATGGCTTCCTAAAAACAAAGAAACAAATTGTAGAGTGAAACCAGTTTTTTTTTTTTTATTCATTTTTCCAAATTATCCCCTTCCTCCCTCCACTCCCTCCCCCCGATGGCAGGTAATCCCATACATTTTACATGTGTTACAATATAACCTAGATACAATATATGTGTGTAAATACCATTTTCTTGTTGCACATTAATTATTAGCTTCCGAAGGTATAAGTAACCTGGGTAGATAGACAGTAGTGCGAACAATTTATATTCACTTCCCAGTCTTCCTTCTCTGGGTGTAGTTATTGCTGTCCATCATTGATCAAATGGAAGTGAGTTGGATCTTCTTTATGTTGAAGATTTCCACTTCCATCAGAATACATCCTCATACAGTATTGTTGTTGAAGTGTATAGTGATCTTCTGGTTCTGCTCATTTCACTCAGCAACAGTTGATTTAAGTCTCTCCAGGCCTCTCTGTATTCCTCCTGCTGGTCATTTCTTACAGAACAATAATATTCCATAACCTTCATATACCACAATTTACCCAACCATTCTCCAATTGATGGACATCCATTCAACTTCCAGTTTCTAGCTACAACAAAAAGAGCTGCCACAAACATACAGGTCCCTTTCCACTCTTTAGTATTTCTTTGGGATATAATCCCAATAACAGCAATGCTGGGTCAAAGGGTATGCACAGTTTGACAACTTTTTGGGCATAGTTCCAAATTGCTCTCCAGAATGGCTCCATTCTTTCATAACTACACCAAAAATGTATCAGTGTCCAAGTTTTCCCACATCCCCTCCGACATTCATCATTATTTGTTCCTGTCATCTTAGCCAATCTGACAGGTGTGTAGTGGTATCTCAGAGTTGTCTTAATTTGCATTTCTCTGATCAGTAGTGATTTGGAACACTCTTTCATATGAGTGGATATAGTTTCAATTTCATCATCTGTGAATTGTCTGTTCATATCCCTTGACCATTTATCAATTGGAGAATGGTTTGGTTTCCTATAAATCAGGGTCAGTTCTCTATATATTTTGGAAATGAGACCTTTATCAGAACGTTTACTTTTAAAAATATTTTCCCAATTTGTTACTTCCCTTCTAATCTTGTTTGCATTAGTATTGTTTGTACAGTAACTTTTTAGTTTGATGTAATCAAAATCTTCTATTTTGTGATCAATAATGATCTCTAATTCTCCTCTGGTCATAAATTCCTTCCTCCTCCACAGGTCTGATAGGTAGACTATTCTCTGTTCCTCTAATCTATTTATGATCTCATTCATTATGCCTAAATCATGGACCCATTTTGATCTTATCTTGGTATATGGTGTTAAGTGTGGATCCATATCTACTTTCTGCCATAGTAATTTCCAGTTTTCCCAACAGTTTCTTCCAAATAATGAATTTTTGTCCCTAATGTTGGTATTTTTGGGTTTGTCAAAGATTAGATTGCTATAGATGTACCCTTTTTTGTCCTTTGTATCTAATTTGTTCCACTGATCTACCGTTCTATTTCTTAGCCAATACCAAATGGTTTTGGTGACTGCTGCTATATAATATAGCTTTAGATCAGATACACTTAGACCACCTTCCTCTGACTTTTTTTTCATTAGTTCCCTTGCAATTCTCGACCTTTTATTCTTCCATATGAATTTTGTTGTTATTTTTTCTAGGTCATTAAAATAGTTTCTTGGGAGTCTGACTGATATAGCACTAAATAGATTAGTTTGGGGAGTAGTGTCATCTTTATTATATTCGCTCAGCCTATCCAAGAGCACTGAATGTCTTTCCAATTATTTAAATCTGACTTTATTTTTGTGGCAAGTGTTTTGTAATTTTTCCCATACAATTCCTGACTATTCTTTGGTAGATGGATTCCCAAATACTTTATACTCTCAACATTTTTTGGGAATGGAATTTCTCTTTGTATCTCTTGCTGTTGCATTTTGTTGGTGATAAGAATGCTGAGGATTTATGTGGATTTATTTTGTATCCTGCCACTTTGCTAAAATTCTGAATTATTTCTAATAGCTTTTTAGCAGAGCCTTTGGGGTTCTCTAAGTATACAATCATGTCATCTGCAAAGAGTGATAGTTTGATTTCCTCATTTCCTACTCTAATTCCTTGAATCTCTTTCTCGGCTCTTATTGCCGAGGCTAGCGTTTCTAGTACTATATTGAAAAGTAATGGTGATAGTGGGCAACCTTGTTTCACTCCTGATCTTACTGGGAAAGGTTGCAGTTTATTTCTATTGCATATTATGCTTCCTGACTGTCTTAAATATATGCTCCTGATTATTCTAAGGAATAATCCATTTATTTCTATACTTTCAAGAGTTTTTAGTAGGAATGGATGTTGGATTTTGTCAAATGCTTTTTCTGCATCTATTGAGATGATAATATGTTTTTTATTAATTTGATTATTAATATGGTCAATTATACTAATAGTTTTCCTAATATTAAACCAGCCCTGCATTCCTGGTATGAATCCTACTTGATCATAGTGTATTATCCTGGTGATGATTTTCTGAAGTCTTTTTGCTAATATCTTATTTAAGATTTTAGCATCAATATTCATTAAGGAAATTGGTCTATAATTTTCTTTCTCAGTTTTCGATCTACCTGGTTTAGGTATCAGTACCATGTCTGTGTCATAAAAGGTGTTTGGTAGGACTCCTTCATTCCCTATTTTTCAAATAGTTTATATAACATTGGGACTAATTGTTCTTTAAATGTGTGGTAGAATTCACATGTAAATCCATCTGGTCCAGGGGATTTTTTCCTGGGGAGTTGATTAATAGCTTGTTCTATTTCTTTTTCTGAAATGGGACTATTTAAGCACTTTATTTCCTCCTCTGTTAATCTAGGAAGCCTATATTTTTGGAGGAAGTCATCCATTTCACTTAAGTTATCAAATTTATTGGCATAAAGTTGGGCAAAGTAACTCCTTATTATTTCTCTAATTTCCTCTTCATTGGTGGAAAGATCCCCCTTTTCATTTGTAAGACTAACAATTTGATTTTCCTCTTTCTTTTTTTTTGATCAGATTTACCAAAAGTTTATCTATTTTATTGGCTTTTTCATAAAACCAACACTTGGTTTTATTTATTAATTCAATACTTTTTTTTACTTTCAATATTATTGATTTCTCCTTTTAATTTTTGTATTTCATGTTTAATTTTTGGTTGGGGGTTTTTAATTTGGTCTTTTTCTAGCCTTTGAAGTTGCAAACCCAATTCGTTAATCTTCTCTTTCTCTATTTTCTTCAAATAAGCCTCTAAAGATATAAAATTTCCCCTTATTACTGCTTTAGCTGCATCCCACAGATTTTGGTATGATGTCTCATCATTGTCATTATCTTGGGTGAAATTATTAATTGTTTCTATAATTTGCTCTTTCACTCAGTCATTCTTTAAGATGAGATTATTCAGTTTCCAATTACATTTTGGTCTATTTATCCCTAACTTTTTACTGAATGTAGCTTTTATTGCATTGTGGTCTGAGAAGGCATTTATTATTTCTGCCTTCCTGCATTTAATTTTGAGATCTTTATGTCCTAATATATGGTCAATTTTTGTATAGGATCCATGAACTGCTGAGAAGAAAGTATATTCATTTCTATTGCCATTCAGTTTTCTCCAAAGGTCTATCATGCCTAGTTTCTCTAAAGTTCTATTTACTTTTTAAATTTCTTTCTTGTTTGTTTTGTGGTTTGATTTGTCTAAATCTGAGAGTGCAAGGTTGAGATCTCCCACTATTATAGTTTTACTGTCTATTTCTTCTTGCAGCTCTCTTAACTTTTCCTTTAGAAAGTTAGATGCTATACCACTTGGTGCATATATGTTTAGTATCAATATGGCTTCATTATTTATGCTACCTGTCAGCAGGATATAATTTCCTTCCTTATCTCTTTTAATTAATCTGCTTTTGCTTGATCTGAGATAAGGATAGCTACCCCTGCTTTTTTGGCTTTACCTGAAGCATAATAATTTGGTCTTTTTCTAGCCTTTGAAGTTGCAAACCCAATTCGTTAATCTTCTCTTTCTCTATTTTCTTCAAATAAGCCTCTAAAGATATAAAATTACCCCTTATTACTGCTTTAGCTGCATCCCAACCTTTTACCTTTACTCTATATGTATCTCCCTGCTTTAAGTGTGTTTCCTGTAAACAGCATATTGTAGGGTTCTGATTTTTGATCCAGTCTGCTATCCGTCTCCATTTGATGGGAGCGTTCATCACATTCACATTTACAGTTAAAATTACTAATTCTGTATTTCCTCCCATCATATTATCCCCAGATTATGCTTTTTCCCTTGAACCCCCTGAACCCCTTCCCCAATATTCAATTTATAGACCCCCCTTGTGAAGCGAGGTACTTCCTTTTTTTTTTAGTATCCCTCCCCCCTCCCTCCACGTCCCTTCCCTTATTCTCCTTTTCCTTTTCCCTTTTCCTCTCCCCCCTTTAAATGAGGTGAGAGAGAATTCTCTGAAAAACAAATATGACAATTATTTACTCTTTGAGCCTCTTCTGATGAGAGTAAGATTTACACAATGATTCTCCCCCTCTCTAAATTCCCTCAGATATGGTGTATTTTCCAAACCTCTTCCTGGGATGTAGTTTCCCTCTTTTTATAACTCCCTCCCCTTTTTCTGATACTACCCTCTTCCCTTTACTACACCCCCTCCTTTTTTTTTTTCTTTTATATCAGTAAAATCAAATTATCCATGCATACTTTCTATATAGCCACAACAGAGGTATAGTTCTCAAGGGTTCTGTGTACCTTTTTCTGTTTCTCTTCAGTCTTGTGGATGTAGATCAGATTTTTATTTTAAGTCTGGTTTTTTTCTTAGAAACACATGGAATTCCTCTATTTCATTGAATGACCATCTTCTTCCATGGAAAAAGATGCTAAACTTAGCTGGGTAGTTTATTCTTGGTTTCAATCCTTGATCTTTTGCCTTTCAGAATATCAGGTTCCAGGCCCTTCTATCTTTTAATGTGGAGGCAGCCAGATCTTGTGTGACCCTTATTGTGGTACCTTGGTATTTAAATTGTTTTTTTCTAGCTGCTTGCAGGATTTTCTCCTTTATGTGGTAATTCTGCAGCTTAGCCACAATATTCCGTGGTGTTCTTTTTTTAGGGTCTATTTCAGAAGGAGTTCGATGAATTCTTTCAACATCTACTTTCCCCTCTGTTTCTATTATCTCTGGACAGTTCTCTTTGATAATTTCCTGTAAAATAGTATCTAGGCTCTTTTTTTGGTCATACTTTTCTGGAAGTCCAATGATCTGCAGATTATCTCTCCTAGATCTATTTTCCAGGTCTATAGATTTTCCCAGTAAGTATTTGACGTTGTTCTCCAGCTTCTCATTTTTTTTTTTGTTTTGTTTGACTGATTCTTGGGTTCTCAATGAATCATTCATTTCTATTTGTTCCATCCTGACTTTTAAGGAATTATTTTCTTCATTCACAGTTTTTATTTCTTTTTGTAAATGCCCAATTTCATTTTTAAATGAGTTATTTTGCTCTATTGAATTTTTTTCCATTTCCCTAATTTTTTTTTGAGAATTATTTTCTTTTTCCAATTCAGAAATCCTATATTCTTGGGACTTTTTTATCTTCTCCAATTCAGAAATCCTATTTTCTTGAGACTTTTTTTATCATCTCCAATTCAGAAATCCTACTTTCCTGTGATTTTTTTATCTTTTCTAATTCACTAATTTTGTTTCCCTGCATCTCCTTTGAATTCTTTATTTTTTCCAACTCCAATTTCAGGACCTTGTTATTCTCTATCATAGCTTCCCTTTCCTTTCCCCGTTTTTCTTCAAACTCTCCTAACTTTTCAATAGTCTCTTCAAGGAGAGAGTTATGTGATGGGGGGCAGGAATCGTTCCCCTTTAGGTTGTTATCTGCTGACTCTCTGCTGTTAATTTCCTCGGGGTTGGATACCCGATCTTTCTCTGTTTAGAAGGAATCTATGGTTTTTTGGGGCTTCTTGCTCATACTTAAAAAATCTTTTGGGGTCTGTCCCTGGGGTAGGAAATTATTTATTTATTTCTTTACCAGATTCCTCCCAGATGGGATGGATGCAGCGGCCCCTGCGCCTGACCTAAGAGAGAGCTCTGGGAGAGAGTTCCCCACCCCCTCCCTGGAAGTACCTCAGAGGTGACTAGCACTGCTGTTCCCTGAGGGCGCTGTGTTTTAGCGGCTTCCCTGAGGTGTGAGACTGAACAGTAAAGGCGACTCAAAGTCTAGCCTATGTGTCCCTTTGGGATGTGGATGTCTGCAGCAGGTGAAGTGAAAAGCCCCTGCGCTCAAACTGGAAGTGTCTGCCAGAAACCACGGTCCCTAGTTCAAAGGTTCTGCTTCTCTAGGACTTCCGTTCCACCTCCTCCAGCTGAGCCAGGCACTATGAGTTACCGCCTGGCCCACTCTTCAATCTCTTAACTACCTGGAGGTAAAAGCCTGGATTGCCTATGTCGGCCACACCCCCAGTGCCGAGATCTGCTGAGTCACCCCTGGGATCTGGGGAGATCCAATCTGGTTTTAAATTTTAAAGTGGCTTATATTTCTCCTCTGACCTGCTGTTTTATAAGCAGAGAAGAGCTAACAGCCTGTGCCAGATTCTTTTATGTCAGTGGATTCTCTCATCCAAGAGCCCTCCCCAGCGCGACCAGCTCAGTGTGCCACTACCCCACCGTCTGTGCTGGCCTCTCTTCTTCCTCCCCTGGGAGCTGACCTTTTCTGCTGAAACTCCAGATCCTCTTCAGCTGGTAAGTTGTGCTTCCAGTCCTTGTGGATTCTATCAGTCCAACGCTATTTCTGAGGCTGATTAAATCTAGTTGGTTGTGAGGGAAGAAAGGAGCTTACACAATCGTGTGTATCTTCTCCACCATCTTGGCTGCACCCCCCATGAAACCAGTTTTAATAAAACTTGGTAAAATACTTTACTAACCAAAAATATTCCAAAAGCATTTAAAATTAAAAATGAAATAACAACAAATGAAAATGAAAAATATTTGAAAATATTTATTTTCATCATGTTTCTTTAGGAAAAGTGACAAAATTAGCAAAAAAAGAGAACAAAATTTTACTAATACTGAAAAATTATAAGCTTCAAAAACAATTGATCTATGTGGCTATTACCAGTCTATATAAATATTTGATGATAATGATATACATATAAAGTGAGGACAATATAAGTAAGGGCTTTAATAAGGAATTCTTTTGAAAGTAGTATTTCACCGTAGAGTACCTCTTCACCATCATACAACTGACTTAAGTAACTATAGACGATAAGGTCCTACTAAATTTATTTTTGATTAATCATATTAAAATGATAACACCAAATTTGTCAGAGCAAAAAAAAAATGCCTTAGAGAATCTATTTCAGCAAGATTTCTCTTATTCATATATCAAAATTATTTCAGAATCCTTGAAATATATAAAATAACCAAAATTCTTATTCAATATTTTTTTTCTGATTGATAATTTCAAGTGAGGCAAAAAAAAAGAGGCATAACATTATGAAGAGTGTCAATATTTGTCATGGTGGGGATCCAACTAAGAGCCAAAATTGAAGGTGTATATCTTTTAAATGATGAACTCCTCCAAATATTCTTGATACCAAACTGTCTCTATTCAACTTCTACCAAATAATTTGCCCATTTCACCTGGATCACAGTTTACTCTATATTTGTATAATAATTCAACTACCTTCTCACAAAGTTTGGAAATTGGCCCTTATAAGTATAACCCCTAGGCTGAATTAGCAAGATTACCATGTAGATTTAAGATTATGTTTCTCCATTTCTACCAATAAGCTCTAAAGTACCTGAACTGCCTCTAAAAGACTGGGTTTCAGATCTACATGATCAGCTTAGTATTTAAAGGAAGAAGACTTGAACCATCCTCATCTGCAGTAGATGGAATGGTTCCTAAAGATAGAATGAAAAGCGCACAGCAGGTTGGGAGAGCAATGATGTCAGGGGGTATGTATTTGGTTTATAAAGGTTTTTCTCCTATATTTTCACTTTATTCATAGGTAATGATGAATTTAGAGCATATATATATGTGTGTGTGTGTGTGTGTGTGTGTATGTATATATATGCAAATATATATAACATGTATGTATATACATAAATATACATACAAAATGTGTGCAAGTATATAAACCCTATATATGTATTTATGTGAATAAACTATATGTATATAGATATGCTTTCTATGTATATATTATATATGTGTAATATATATCTATATGCTATATATATGTACAGACATATATATATATATATACACATGTTCATATTGTATATACATATATATATATATATATGTATACATGTATATATTTTCATACACACTTTATTTTACATATGAAAAGTGAAATACAAAAAAAAATTTATACCTTAATGGGATAAGGGTATATACATAGCAAATAACTTAGATGATATCATACCTCAGATACTCTGAATCCAATACCAGCTCTGAAAAGGACAAATAGAGATCAGAAGACCTTGTTTTTATTGTATTCACAAGAGCAGTTGGTAGCACTGGAATGGTAGACTATACATAAGGCAACTCTGAAATGCAAGAACTCAATTTGTTTGTGTACAGGTATCAAAGTTTCTTTTTTTCTTGATTAATATAGAAAAGTTCTCCCTCCACAAGCTTCATACTATTTAACAGTGACTGGAGAATTTTTAGAATTGGTAATTTTTAAATAAATAATCAGATAGGGTAAAGGGAGAAGAGAGTCTAAAGTGACAAAAAGTACACATTGAGAGGATTAGATAGGTATTACAGTTTACTCAGCTACTGACTTAGAAAATGGAAATGGATTAACCCTCAACAGGCAAAAAGGAACTTTAAAGAATAATAATATTTGAGACAGCTAGGTGGCACAGAGGATAGAGCACCAGCCCTGATCAGGAGGACCTGAGTTCAAATCCGGCCTTGGATACAATATTTCCTAGCTGTGTGACCCTAGGAAAATCACTTAACTCCAATTGCCTCAGCATAATAATAATAATAATAATTATTATTATTATTATTAATATTCTTATTAAGCTTGGATTCATTGGCATTAAAGACAGCCTTCAGAAGCTGAAAATGAGTGAAAATGATGTATTTTTATTTAAAGTCTAACATAACTTCAAGGCTAAACCTTAAGCTGTCTTCTTTGAAAATGAATAGCAAAAGAGGGAATGAAAATTTAAAAAATTAGCCATTAAATGCATAATGGTTTGATTAGTTCATTCATGGAAAGCTTCACTCTAATGGTATTCCACCCCCCAAAAAATAATGGAATAATATTAGGGGTACCATGGACCTGAGTGTGCGAAAATATATTACCCTATTTTACCCAAAGAAGAAAAGTAGATAGTACCAAACTCCTGATAGAAATGTGATAGATACCAGATGAGGATGACATATCCATTTCTGAAAATAGTTAATTCAGGGATTGTTTGATTCAACTACATATATTAGCTTATTTTTTATTTTTCTTTCTCTTTTCCTTTAAATGTAGAAGTGGAAGAAAAAAAATACTTATTATTTTTTTAAATTAAAATTAAATGAAAATACATTTATATTTGTAAAAGAGAAAAGATATATGATGAAGTCAAAATAATAATAGATATGAAGTCAGAATACCTTGATTAGTCCTAGAATTTTTTTAAACATGAGTTTGGGCAAATCATTCAACCTCTTGGGGTCTTAGTTTCTTGATTGTTAAAATTAGAGGGAAATACATGATTTTACAAAAATGATATTATATATGTATTTGTATATATATGTGTGTGTGTGTATATATTTGCAATTGAAAAAGAGAAGATTCAGGAACATATGCTAATTTGAAAGGTTATCTATCTGTCTGTCTGTCAATCTATTTATCTACCTATAATAGAAATGATGTTCCACAATGAGTTATGCCACAATAGGAAAAGCAACTCTGATAAGTATTTTTTTTTTCCTTTTGAAAGTCTTCAAGGAGAAGACAAATGACCACAGGATGTATATATTAAAATGGATATTCTATTTAGTTATATATTTGATTAGATATCCTCTTAGGACTTTCAAAAATAAAATTCTGAGAAAATAATTTCACATTGTATTTGAAAAATTTTTATTGCAGTATGTCAGCATATACTGTATAATAACTTTTTAAATAAATATTTAGCATTCTCTTTCATCAAGTCTTTGACTTGTAATGGATTTCAGTGGCCCACTATTTTGACAAAATCTTAAAAAAAAAAATACAATGACCTGATGGGAAAGTGGATATCATATTTTTGCTTAAACATTTCTAAGATAAAATCTTGATAGCAAGAGGAAGCACCTGTTCCACACCAGGAATCCTATTTTTTGGGAAAATTTTTTGCTGCTCGGCGGTTTTACTGACATCTAGATTAAGTATATCCCTTTTAAATAAATCCCTATTGGTTGTTGTTCTTTTCTCTGGAAATGGTATCCTCACCCAAATAGAAAAAGTTTAATACTTTCATGAGAGCTCTTTAAATCCCTGGATATGGTGTTTTTGCCCTTCCTTCCCTAGACTAAAAATTAAAAATCAACGTTTTAAGTGAGAGAAGTAGAGAATAGATTATAATATCCTCAAGGCAAGGTTGTTTCTTTTTAAATTACTTCTGTACTTACTTCGCCAATGACCACCACCATTACCATCATCACACTAATTATCATCATCAATATCATTACTGTTATCATCTGCCATAATTATGAGAGTTTGGGAGCAAGTGAAAACTCATCTTCATAACTTGTCCCCAAAATGTCTTTCTGCCTCCATTATATGACACTCCCCTTCTTTCCAATCATCTTGGATAGTCAATTCTAGGATTTCATTTACTTGTGCTGGAAAATTGGCATGCCTTTCTAATTGGTCAATGTATTTCATCTCTCTCTTCACATCAATGTATATCTCACTCTGCTGCCAATGTGATATTTCTTAAGTAGAATTCTATTGCAGAGAAAAACAATACACTCCAGTCACTTCCCAAAATATATATAAACTTCACTGTTTGGTTTTGAAAGCTCTTCAAAATCTATTCCCAAATCCTCTTTCCATACAAAAGAGTAATAAACATCATTCAAGGAGGACTCATATCATATTGGCTTTCTCTTTATTCTTCAAATGGGGGGGGGGAGAAACTCTTGGCTCTATAATATTGCACTATCAATCACTCCTAGAATTACTCCTTCATCTCTACCTCACACATGATCTTACTTTTTTTTTCAAAACACAGCTAATGCATCATTTTTTGCATGATCCCTTTCCTAATCCCTTCCACTATTAGTATCTTATAATTATTTTGGTCTATTTTCTGAATATGTCAATTATTTGAATTAATGTCATTACTTCTGGCTAAATTGTTAGCTCTGTGAGGGCAGAATCTACTTTTTGATTACTTTCCTAAGCATCTAGGCATATAAAATATGTTTAATAATTATTTCTTCATTGATATGTTGATTAATTAGTGAAAATTGTCCACTACTAACTTTGTTCCCATAGTATTTAAGTCTATGAGACAGCAGAGGCTTCAATTCACACAGAGAATTGCTTTGCTGAATTTTTTTAGGCTTATAGACCACAGAAGGGTATTGGTTGGTTGCTCGTTGTCCTTCATTCTTGAAGAGAACAACATTGACATCATTAAGTTAGAATCATGTCTTAGTGTGGCTGATCAGACCAATAAGACTTGCTCTGAATGTTCTGCCACAGTTCAGACACAAATAGTCCCTATGCTCATTTGGGGTGGCTTCTCTAACTTTGCAAATCTTGCATTTCTTCTGAGCTAATTAAATTCTGCTTTGCTCATAGAACACAGCACCTTCTCTGATGAGGACATGCCATGCTAAATAGTTCTGTGGCAGCACCTCCCACTATGGATAAGTTCACTTATGGTGGCAATATACTTTCCAGAAATGTCTATGTTGACAGATTGACACATACAATGCCAGAGCAAGGTCAGTGTTTAGGAGGCTCCAAAGGAAAGTGTGGGAAAGGAGAAATATTAAACTATCAGAATGAAGATCTATAGAATTGTGCTGACCACATTGTTGTATGCCTGTGAAACCTGAATAGTAAACCACCACCATGCCAGGAAACTGAATTGCTTCCATGTGAATTTTCTTAGAAAGATTCTGAAGATTGCCAGTTAGGATAAGGTGCCAAACAATGAGGTGCTTTTCCAAACTAAATTTTCAAGCATTCTTACCATTTTGCAGAGAGCAAACTCTATTGGGCTGAACACATTGTTTGAAAGCAAAATGTACACTTGACAAAAAGACTATTTTATGGAGAACTCACATAGGTCAAGTACACACAAGATAGAAAAGGTGATGTAAGGACACTCTCAAGATCTCTCTTAAGAATGATATAAATAATGTAGGCATGTATTATAATGAATATTTTTTTCAAAACATCATCACATCAATATTACAATGTCAGAAAGTTGGTGAAATTAGGAAATCCAAAAGCTTATTTGAATATGACTCAAAATCAATTGCAGTAAATCACAGAAGAAAAATGTTTGGCAAGACTGAAATAAATTAGACATTTATAAGTTTACACATTTATAGCTATACTAGTTATACCAAGACCAGATGTTATAGCATATATCAACCCCTTTGATTCAGAGCATAAAGGAAAAAAGTCTAGGCAGAATCTTAAAGGACTTTATTGTAGTTTTGCTGAGAGTGATATATTTCCAAAGTGACTAGATATAGAGTGCCAATTTAATGTCACTTCAGTTAAGTCCAGAATTTACATTAGAAGTAAAAATAAAATAAACTAAGATACAACCAAAAGTGCAAGCTAAAAATAAATAAGAAGTGGCCATGTAGCAATTTTTACAAAAATAATATTTGTTTTAGTTAACTTTAAGCTCAGTTAAGCACCATAATGTTTTATGTAATTGGATATATTTAAGTAAAAAATAACAAAGACCCAAACACAATGGATCACAAGACTATAGTTTTCAGAATGATGTATCTATTTGGGGATATCTGTCTTAGTATTGGGGAACTGAAAAGGCCTTCAGACATTACAATTATTCTAACACTCTCATTTTATATGGTAAGCAGAAGCATGAACATTTATTTAATAACTTGTTCAGGATTATAAAAATATTATAATCAATTGCAAGGTTTGAAGCTGCATTCTGTGACTTCATACTTAGTGATATTTCCATTTTACCATGTTGTCCTCAAGATCAAAGTTCATTTCTGAGCATCTCTTCAAGAGGAAAATGACTTAAATGGTGATGGAAGTGGAGACACATTTGAAGGAATCTGAGATGTATATCCTGATTAAAAGAGAACAAAGGAAGGGCAAGAATTCAAGAAGTCAAAGACCTTCTTGTGTAGGAGCGCTACTTGTTCCATGAACAGAAAACATGTCAATGGGTTGCCAATTCTAAACCAATGTATAATTGAAGTCAGTAAAAACTTAACAATTCTGACTTCCCCAAAGCACAATGAGCTAGGATAATCTGTTTTAAGAAGTACTGGGTCTTCCTATTCCTCCATCCTAGATGTCTTTAAACACAAAGAAGATAATAATTTAAAGAGTATGGTATAGTGGGAATTGCATTTATGTATGATTGAACTAAATGGCCATTGAGGTAAATTTCAACTCTAAAATTTTATGATTTTCTTTCTTAAATCTAGTTCTTATAGCCAAGCCATTTCTCTAGAAAGACAAGAAAAAGAGTCTGAACTTGAAGACTGGGAGACACAAATGATCATTCTTGCTCAGATATTGACAATCTATGGGACTTAGGGTACATTCCATAACATCTCCCACTCCCAGGTTTTTCATCTGTTGAATGAAGAAAACAATAGATATAGTATTTACCTCAGGGTGATGTTATGACATAAAATGAAATAAATTATGTAAAATACTTTGCAGCATCTAAAGCATTATTTAATTTTTATTTTCTATTGGTAGTAGTATTAAGAATACTTCATATCGTTTATATTATTTAAAGAGAAGATTATTTTATGCATATGCTATATGTTACATTTACTACTCTATATTACTTAAAATATATAAGATGCTATTCTCATATTTATTTTATATTTCAATATATGTAAATAATTATTTTTAAAATGCTCATAATGTTAATAAATGACTGCAAATTAATTCAAGAGGTGAGACATGATTCTTAAGTTGAAAGTTTCCAAGACAAGAAGCTAAAGATAGTTATTAAAATCACTGTTTTGTTGGTTCTTGTTTTTATTTTGATGGTCAATACTGATCATCATTTTATTTAATTGATCATTTTTAGCAAGCCAATTGGGGTTAAATGACTTGCCCAAGGTTTCACAGCTAGTAATTGTCAAGTTTCTGAGACCATATTTGAAATCAGGTCCTTTGAACTCCAGGGCCAGTGCTCTATCTACTGACACCTCACTGCCCCAATAATGCCAACTTTGAGGAAAAGCTTATTTAAATATATGGGGGTTGCAGTCTGATTATCCTTTGTGGGAATAAAAAGTGTAATGATGTGATATATGGGAAATGACACATTTTTAGCCTGGGAAAGTTGACTAAAATTAAAAAAAAAAAAATAGAGTAGCTAAGTGGTGCAATGGATAAAGCACCAGTACTAAAGTCAGGAAGACCTGACTTCAAATCCAGCCTCACACACTTTCCTAACTGTGATTCTGGGCAAATCATTTAACCCCAATAGCCTCAACAACAACAAAAAAAATTCCCTTATTTCACCCTCCCCTCATTAAGAGATGATTATCATTAGACACAAATAGGGGTATAGGTGTGTGCATATGTTGGTATGCATACATATATATATATATATATATATATACATATGCATACATACATACATACATATATATATGTATGTATGTATGTATATGTATATGTATATGTATATGTATATGTATACACACATATAATTATACACCCACATATATATACCTATATTTTGTATATGCCTGTGTGTATTAATATAAATGTGTGAATATATGCATGTTTATATGTATATATGTAAAAGTATTTATATATATACCTTTGTAGATCAGTTCTTTTTCAAAAGAAAATCGTGAAATATATAAACAAAATTATTCTTAAATCATACAAATAAAATCAGATTTAAATGTCTGAAAGACTTTAAATGTAAAATGGACTGGTTATTATTTTATCCTGAAGAAAATAAGGAGTCTCCAAAACTCCTCCACCAGGTTAATGAAAATTATGATCAAATCTCATTGTCTCTAAGTACATAACTTTAACAAACTATCAAATATGCAGTACAAAGTTTTGATTTTTTAAAAGCATGACAAAATTTGTCACAAATTCTTCTACATGTGGCTAGAAACTGGAAGATGAATCGATGTCCATCAATTGGAGAATGGTTGGATAAATTATGGTATATGATGGTTATGGAATATTATTGCTCTGTAAGAAATAACCAGCAGGAGGAATACAGAGAGGCTTGGAGAGACTTACATCAATTGATGCTGAGTGAAATGAATAGAACCAGAAAATCACTGTACACTTCATTGTTGTATGAAGATGTATTCTGATGGAAGTGGATATCTTCAACATAAAGAAGATCCAACTCACTCCCAGTTGATCAATGATGGACAGAAACAGCTACACCCAGAGAAGGAACACTGGGAAGTGAATATAAATTGTTAGCACTACTGTCTGTCTACCCAGGTTACTTATACCTTCGGAAGCTAATAATTAATGTGCAACAAGAAAATGGTATTTACACACATATATTGTATCTAGGTTATATTGTAACACATGTAAAATGTATGGGATTGCCTGTCATCAAGGGGAGGGAGTAGAGGGAGGGAGGGGATAATTTGGAAAAATGAATACAAGGGATAATGTTAAAAAAAAACTACTCATGCATATATATTTTCAAAAAAATTATAAATAAAAAAAGCAAAAAAAAAATTCTTCTACATGGTCTACAGAAGAGCTTCTAAAAGTTTTTTCCCCTTTCAATCCCTTTTCACCAAAGAAAATTTTATATGATCTGTGGTTTACAGGTATATAAAATAGGTATAAAAATCAGACATTTGCTGATAATAAACCATAATTTCATGATCCTCAATTCAGTTTCTAGACCCCATGGGAGATTGCAAGCCATAGTTTAAGAAGCTTTAGTGTATAATAATAATATTTTCTATAAATATATTTATCATATATGCAAACACACAAAAAAGTCTTTCAAATCTAATTTGTATATATATGTATTGACAGACAAACAGACAGATAGTTTTTGTTGTTGTTTTTTATTTGTTCAGTATTACCCAAATCTTTCCTATGTTTATTTCTCTGTGAATAAAAGGAATTCTCCAGTAGAGACTAAGGAAACTTTAATATTTGCACTCTCTCAGTTCTTTCATTTATATAGTAAATAATGATTTCTTACTAAATATTTATTAAATAGGAACATTAAATCATTTAATAATTTTTCAACTCCATCTTTAAGGCAGTAAAAACAAGAGGTTTTAGCAATAATTTTACTTACAAAACACTAACAGCTACTACAACCACTAAACCAAATAAATTGTTAAATCACAAGTCATACTTTCCAAGTTAGATTGTGAAGCTTAAAGTTCAGTTTAGAGCTCATAATTCTTAAGGGCTTTATTAAATGTGGTATTATTATTAATGTTGTCATTTGTCTTTTGTTTTCAAAAAGGACTGATAGCATACAGAACAAATGGGACTTAAATGAGACAGAGTTACACAAAGTCATCAACTTCACATTCTCTTCTAGTCATCAAAATTCAGTGCCAGGACAAAAGCCAGGATGACTCACAATGGCCAAAGATGCAATTGACTTCTTTGACGCCTGACTAAGCTCTAAGTATTCGACAGAATCTTCTTCAGCCACCTTCATGGCAATTGGAATAAATTGTTTTCATCCATCCATGTGACTAAGGGAAGTCTTCACACACTTAAGGTACATATTCCCCAAAGTCACTGACCAGTTTAAATCTTGTTGGGTACCCTTAACTTGGTTTAGCCCATTTCTCTAAACGGTTTACTAAAGTTTGGCCACTGTGCACACTATAGTTTCTTGGAGCCACTGAAAGAAGTTGAAAACTAGGTAGAGTGGCAGAGCCAAGATGGCAGAGAAGATACATGCAATTTTGTAAGCTCCTTTCTTCCCTCATTACCAATTCGTTAAATCAGCCTCAAAAATAATATTGGACTGATAAAAACCACAAGAATTAGAAGCACAAGTTACCAGCTGAAGAGAATCTGGAATTTCAACAGAAAAGGTCGGTACCTAGGGGAGGAAAAAAAAAAAAATACCAGCAGAGACAGGGTTAGGTGCTAGCACACTGTGCCGATAGAGCTGGGGAGAACTATGGGATCAGAGAAGTCACTGAGATAGAGGAATCTGACACAGGCTGTTAGCTCTTCTCTGCTTATAAAACAGCAGTTCAGAAGAGAAATCAAGCCCCTTAAAATGTAAAGACAGATCCTTAATTGACTCCAATCCAGAAGTGATCTAATAGATCTCCACAAGGCTTTGCAGACACCTTCTGATGCTCAGGGCTACACCTTGGGGTAGTTGAGAGGCTGAACAGTGGGGACACACCTCGAGGCAGCCTCTAATCCACATAGTGCAGGGCTCAGCCTAAGGCAGTGGAATTCTAGCAGAAGCAAAATTCCCAGAGAAGCTGAACTCCCAGAGAAGCAGAACCTTTGTAGTAGGGACCAAGGTTTCCGGGCAGACACTTCGGGTTTGAGCACAGGGGCTTTTCACATCAGCTGCTGATATCCATTGGCTGGGGTTTGTGACACTTTCACTGTTCAGCCTTAAACCTTAAGGCAGTTACTAGGCCACAGAGCAGGGTCCTTCACTGAGCAATCCTCACAGCACAGCCCTGCTAACCACCTCTGAGGCATTTCCAAGATGTGGGAGGGGAACTTTCTCCAAGAGCTCTCTCTAAGCTCAGTCACAGGGTTGTTGCATTCTACCTCCAGTCTGGGAGGAAGCTGGTAAATAAATAAATAAACTTCTTACCCCAAGGGCAAACCTCAACAGATTTTTAACAATGACTAAGAAGCCGAAGAGAATGATTGACCCCTTCTACACAGAGAAAAGCAGGTATCCAAACCAGAGGAAGCTAACAGGAGAGAATCTGCAGATAACACCCTAAACGGGAATGATACCTGCCCCCCATCACATAATTCTCTCCTAGAAGAGACTATTAAAAAGTTAAGACAGTTTGAAGAAAAATGGGTAAAGGAAAGAGAAGCTATGATAGAGAATAAAAATGTCCTGAAATTTAAGTTGGAAAAAATAAAGAATTCACAGGAGGTGCAGGGAAAGAAAATTTGTGAATTAGAAAATCTTAAAAAATCACAGGAAAGTAGGATTTCTGAATAGGAAAATATAAGAAAGTCTCAAGAAAGTAGGATTTCTGAATTGGAAAAAGAAAATAACTCGCTAAAAATTAGTGAAATGGACAAAAATTCAACAAAGCAAAATAATTTATTTAAAAACACAATTGGGCATATACATAAAGAACTAAAATATGTGAATGAAGAAAATAAATCATTAAAAATCAGGACAGAACAAATAGAAATGAATGGTTCATTGAGAAACCAAAAATCAGTCAAACAAAACAAAACAAAACCAAAAAAAAAAAAAAATGAAAGCTGGAGAATAACATCAAATACTTACTGGGAAAATCTATAGACCTGGAAAATAGATATAGGAGAGATAAAATGAGGATCATTGGACTTACTGAAAACTATGATCAAATAAAGAGCCTAGTTTATATTTTACAGGAAATCATCAAAGAGAACTGTCCAGAGATAATAGAAACAGAAGGGAAAATAGGCATTGACAGACTTCATCAAACACCTTCTGAAAAAGACCCTAAAAAAAAGAACTCCACAGAACATTGTGGCTAAGCTGAAGAACTACCAAACTAAGGAAAAAAAATTGCAAGCAGCTAGAAAAAAAAATAATTCAAATATCAAGGTGCCACAATAAGAGTCAAGCAAGATCTGGCTACCTCCACATTAAAAGGGCCTCAAACCTGATATTCTGAAAGGCAAAAGAACAAGGATTGCAACCAAGAATAAACTACTCAGCTAAATTTAGCATTTTCTTCCATGGAAGAAGATGGTCATTTAATGAAAAAGAGTAATTCCATTTGTTTCTAAGAAAAAAAAAGAAAAAGAAAAAAAAAAAAAAAACAAGCTTAAACAAAAAAATTGATCCACATGCACAAGACTGAAGAGAAGCAGAAAAAGATATGAAGAACTCTTGAGAACTATATCTCTGTTGTGGATATACAGAAAGTCTGCATGGATAATTTTATTTTACTAATATAATAAAAAAAAAGGGGGGGGAAGTAGTAAAGGGAAGGGGATAGTATCATAAAAAGGGGAAGGAGACATAAAAAAGAGGGAAACTACATCCCAGGAAGAGGCATAGAAAATGTACCACATCTGAGGGAATTTAGAGAGGGGGAGAATCATTGTGTGAATCTTACTCTCATCAGGGTAGGCTCAAAGAGTAAATAACTGACATATTTGTTTTTCAGAGAATCCTCTCTCACCGCATTAAAAGAGGGTAGAGGAAAAGGAAAATAAGATAAAGGCACAAGAAAGGGGAAGGGACTTAAAAGGAGGGGGGAGGGATACTAAAAAATGAGGTTTGCGCATCACAAGTGAGGACTATAAATTAAATATTGGAGAAAGGGTTCAGGGGGGTCAAGGGATAAAAAAGCATAATCCGGGGATAATATGATGGCAGGAAATACAAAATTAGTAATTTTAATTGTAAATCTGAATGGGATGAACTCTCCCATTAAATGGAGGCGGATACCAGAATGGATCAAAAGTTAGAACCCTACAATATGTTATTTACAGGAAACACACTTAAAGCAGAGAGATACATACAGAGGTAAGGTAAAAGGTTGGAGAAGAATCTATTATGCTTCAGGGAAAGCCAAAAAAGCTGGGGTTTCCATCCTTATCTCAAATCAAGCAAAAGCAGAAATTGATCTAATTAAAAGAGATAAAGGAAACTATATCCTGCTAAAACATAGCATAGACAATGAAGCCATATCAATACTATACATATATGCACCAAGTGGTATAGCATCTAACTTTCTAAAGGAAAAGTTAAGAGAGTTGCAAGAAGATACAGTAAAACTATAATAGTGGGAGATCTCAACCTTGCACTCTCAGAATTAGACAAATCAAATCACAAAACAAATAAGAAAGAAATTGAAAAGGTAAATAGAGCATTAAAAAAAACTAAGTATGATAGACCTTTGGAGAAAACTGAATGGTGATAGAAAGGAGCATACTTTCTTCTCAGCAGTTCATGGAACCTATATAAAAATTGACAATATATTAGTACAGAAAGATCTCAAAATTAAATGCAGGAAGGCAGAAATAATAAATGCCTCCTTCTCAGATCACAATACAATAAAAACTACATTCAATAAGAAGTTAGGGGTAAATAGACCAAAAAGTAATTGGAAACTGAATAATATCATCTTAAAGAATGACTGGATGAAACAGCAAATCATAGAAACAATTAATAACTTCACCAAATATAATGACAATCATGAGACATCATACTGAAATTTGTGGGATGCAGCTAAAGTGATAATAAGGGGAAATTTTATATCTTTAGAGGCTTATTTGAACAAAATAGAGAAATAGAAGATTAATGAATTGGGCCTGCAACTTAAAAAGCAAGAAAAAGACCAAATTTAAAAACCCCAGCCAAAAACTAAACTTGAAATACTAAAATTAAAGGGAGAAATCAATAATATTGAAAGTAACAAAACCTATTGAATTAATAAATAAAACCAAAAAAAAGCCAATAAAATATAAAACCTTTGGTATATCTGATCAGAAAAAAGGAAAGAGGAAAATCAAATTGTTATAGAAACAATTAATAATTTCACCCAAGATAATGACAATGATGAGACATCATACCAAAATCTGTGGGATGCAGCTAAAGCAGTAATAAGGGGAAATTTTATATCTTTAGAGGCTTATTTGAAGAAAACTAATGAAAGAGAAGATTAACGAATTGGGCTTGCAACTTAAAAAACTAGAAAAAGACCAAATTAAAAACCCCCAACCAAAAATTAAACTTGAAATACAAAAATTAAAAGGAGAAATCAATAATATTGAAAGTAAAAAACTATTGAATTAATAAATAAACCAAGAGTTGGTTTTATGAAAAAGCCAATAAGATGGATAAACCTTTAGTAAATCTGATCAGAAAAAAAGAAAGAGGAAAATCAAATTGTTAGTCTTACAAATGAAAAGGTGGATCTTTCCACCAATGAAGAGGAAATTAGAGAAATAATAATGAGTTACTTTGCCCAACTTTATGACAATAAATTTGATAACTTAAGTGAAATGGATTACTTCCTCCAAAAATATAGGCTCCCAAGATTAAGAGGAGGAGATAAATTGCTTAAATAGTCCCATTTCAGAAAAAAAAATAGAACAAGCTATTAATCAACTCTCCAGGAAAAAATCCCCAGGACCAGATGGATTTACATGTGAATTCTACCAAACATTTAAAGAACAATTAGTCCCAATGTTATATAAACTATTCGAAAAAATAGGGGATGAAGGAATCCTACCAAACTCCTTTTATGACATAGAAATTGTAGTGTGCTGTCGTCTCCAGAAACTGCTGAATGCTCTCTGGTCTAGAGGAGAGACTTCTTCCTCCAGAGAGCCGCTCTAACTCTGACCTAGAACAGAGACTATCTCTGGAGTGCCACCCTCTTTTATCCTCCCAGAGAATGGTTGTGGGATAACGCAAGGGCTTCTGGGAATAATTACTTCAACCAATGAACTTGCTCCTTCTAAGCATGCAAGCTGCTCCTCCAGGAGTTCACAAGAAAACTCCCAGTAAAGGCCAGAACTAGAGAATTGCCAAGTACTGACTTAGCACTTAGTAAGAACTTATCATCTTATTATCTCATTAGCACTTATTAAGAACATAACATCTCCCCCTTTCTTTTGATTTAGAACATAGGGTGGTCATGACCTTGAAACATAAATCCATCAATATGGGAGGCATTACACATAATTACATAGATTACATTAACACATAGTAACATAGTAACCTAATACATGCTAGAAGTATGTAACAAATAACATGATCAAATAATCATAAATTGAAAATTTATAAATGTCCATAAGTCCATTGTTCATTAGTCTCATCTTGTGTTAGGAAGTCCAATGATTCCTGCTGGTTTTAAAGTTCTTTAACAGTCTTCTTATTAGCCATGCTCTTTCAGTGTCAGTTGTTTCTTAGATTTTATCCTTTGTTTTGAGGTCTTTCTCTTTTTCTGTCTCTCTCCAATGGACAAGGCGAATACGACTCCTTGGCACCCTTCTGATTCCTTCTCCATCTGAAGAAATACAAGCAAACCCTCTCCCCCAGGCAGTTAACCTATCTGGTCCCTTCCATTCACCACTTTCTGGGTCTCTCCACATCACCTGGCAATTATGTAAGGACAGCAGAGCTGCTCCCACTGAACACTGCCTTTCTGGTGGATTATAAAACCTGTCTGCTGGAGCCAGTGCATCTTTGTCAAAAATTAGAAAATTAATGGTATAGAGAACTAAATTTAGAAGTTCTCTAGGGCTACCTGTGGCTCCCCCTTCCTTTTGTTTTTGGAAGAGTGTCTTAATGTCTCTGTTTCTTCTCTTTACTATTGCTTGACCTTGTGGACTAAAAGTTATTCCAGTAGTGTGTAAAATCTTATACTGTGCAAAAAAGTGTGCAAAATGTTTAGAACTATATGCAGGTCCATTATCTGTTTTTATTTCTTGTGGTACACCCATAACTGCATATGCTTGGATAAAGAATTCAGTGACCACTCGGTCTGTCTCTTTTGCTGTTGGCACTGCAAAAGTGAATCCTGAAAATGTATCTACTACCACGTGGATGAAAGACAGACGACCAAAAGATTTATAATGGGTCACATCCATTTGCCAGATTTCATTGGGTCTCAAACCAGGAGATTCTTCCCTGGAGGGAGTGTAAAAGCGTGGAAAGGAAAACAAGCTGTACAGCTTTTTACTATGCTCCTAGCTTCCTCTCTTGTTATTCCAAATTGTAAACCTAAAGCTCGAGTAGCCTGATGATATTTAGAATGAGATTCTTGTGCTTCCTGAAATAAAGGAATACTGGCTAACATGGTTAGAAGGCTATCTGCCTTTGAATTTCCATCAAAATAAGGACCTGAAAGTCCACTATGTGAGTGGACATGCAAGATATAAATCTTGCCTGGATGTTTTCTCACTTGCTCTTGAAGTTCCTTAAAGAGCTGATAAATATTGGAGGCTACAAATTTTATTTGGGCTGTGGCAATTCTTTGTACTACACCTACTGAATAGGCTGAATTAGTAATTATATTTAGGTCTCCTGGGTATTAAGTAAGAGCTACAATGATAGCAAATAATTCATTCTGTTGAGTGGACTGAAAAGGAGTCCTGACTACTCTCTTTATGGTTAAATCATAAGAGTATACAACACAAATATTTTCTTTGGATGCGTCTGTAAAGATTGTTGATCCTTAAAGAGGAACTTTAGAAACCTGTTCTTCAAAAATCCATTGCCAATTATCTAGTAGCCGGGTTATCTTTAATGGAGATCCATGTGCAAAATTTGAGCTGTGGCCAATAAAATTTGCCATTCTGGGATGGTCTCACAACATACATTAATTTGTGTGTTACTATAGAATGTGTATATTTTTCCAGGACATATTCCAGATAATTGTATTACTCTCTTAATAGCCTTTAATAAAATTCTAGCCCCAAGCACTGGGTAAGGAGTAAAGCTTTGTTCTGGTTGTGCTGGGAGTTTCACCCACTCAATCACACTGTCTCCTTGATGAAGGACTGCTATGGGTGCCTCTTTTGTAGCAAAAACTGATATTTCCAAGGGTTTTTGAGTTACTCTTTCAACCACATTGGATAAAGCCAGTTCAACTTCTCTCAAAGCCTCTTGTGCTTCTTTTGTAAGCTGGCGTGGTGAATTTAAAGAACTGTCTCCCCTTAAAATGTCATATAGAGGTTGCAGTTGATTGGTAGTTAAGCCTAACACTGGATGTATCCATTGGATATCTCCTATTAATTTTTGGAAATCATTTAAGGTGTTCAACTTCTCTGTTTTTAAAGAAAGCTTTTGTACTGTGAGTGTCTTAGGATATACTTCATATCCTAAATATTGAAAAGGAGCATGTCTTTGAATTTTTTCTGTAGATATATTCAGTTTGTAGTATTTTAGTGTTTCCATGGTCTTTTGTAGACATGCTTCTAACATTTATTCCTCAGGTGCACATCCCAAAATATCATCCATATAATGTAACAATATTACTTTTGGAAAGGCTTTTCTTACTGGAGCAAGAGCAGCAGCAACATATATTTGGCACACAGTGGGGCAGTTTTTCATTCCCTGTGGCAAAACTGTCCATTCATATCTTTTATAAGGCTCGGCCAAATTAACACTAGGCACTGAAAAAGCAAATTTTTTCATATCCTCTTTATCTAGAGGGATTGAATAGAAACAATCCTTAATGTATATAACCCATAGAGGCCATTCTCTTGGCAACTGAGTAGGAGATGGAAGTCCAGGCTGAAGAATTCCCATAGTTTCCATCTGTTCATTTACTCTTCTTAGATCAGTTAACATCCTCCATTTTCCAGATTTCTTTTTCACCACAAATACTGGGGAATTCCAAGAACTTAGAGAAGGCCACAAGTGTACCTTGGTCAAGTTGTTCATTTACTATGTCTAATAAGGCCTGAATTTTATCACTTCTTAAGGGCCACTGTTCTAGCCACACTGGTGAATCAGTCTTCCACTGAATAGGAACCAGTGAAAGTGCAGGTAGGCCTTCAACAGCAGCCCTGACTAAAAAGCCAAAGTGCTTATTTGTAATCCTATCAGCTGTAAAATGTCTCTTCCCCACAGATTGATGGGGATTTTTTCAACCACAAAAGGAGTAAAAACTCCTGTTTCACCTTCAAATATCCATCTCAAAGGCCTAGCACTAACTTCTGCTGCTATTGATCCTCCTACTTCAGACATGTAGGTGTCTGCCTTAATCTTTGGCCAGTGACTGGGCCAATTGGCACCTCTAATAACTGTATGATCTGCACCCATGTCTACCAATCCTTCAAATGGTATTTTATTTATATAAATAGTATGCATAGGTCAGTCAGCTGTTACAGCTGCTGTCCAATTTATTCCTGGATTTTATTCATTGGAGTAAGAATCTGAGTGACTATATCACCAGGATGCTTATTAGGGGTACATAACAATAAGCCTGATGCTACTACTTCTCCTGGTTGATAAATCACATGTTGTCTACCTATGTTAGTGACTGGGATATAAGCTACATGTTCTCCAGTTTCCCACATCAGTGTATGGATGGACACTGTTTTGTAGGCACTCTCAGAAGGTGAAATGGTCAAGCCTACTGTGCCTGGAGGCAAGGATTCATAGGCTCAACAGGAACAGATTTCATTTCTCCAGGGACTATTTCAGTAGTCTCTACTGCACACAACTCTATTTTTCCTAGTTTCAATCCCTTTCTTCCATCTGATTGCCTTTTGGCTGATTGATCATGTCTTAAAATTCTTTGGATGTAACCTCGGCTGTCATCATGCTCCACTTGGGGGACTGAAGCTGGGCCCCGCCTCTCATTTCCCTGGGTCAATCTACATTTGGAGGCCCAGTGGAGACCCTTGTGACATTTTAGACATAGAGTTTTAGGTCTTCTCTCACCCTGTCTTCTCACTGTATCTCCATATCTACACTGAGCTCTTAGATGTCCAATTTTTCCATATTGAAAACATTGCCGAGTTTCTCTCGAAGTCCCTTGCGAGGAGGGACCCTGTATTTCCACGTTCATCATAGTCTGGGAGTAAAAAGCATTTGTTCCCACTGTAGCACAGTGTCTTGTGATCTCCTCTAAAGTAGCATCTTTGTCTAATCCCCATATAATTCTTCTGCAAATCTCATTGGCATTTTCCTTAGCCAGATGTCTGGTCATTATTTCTGTAGATGCATTTTTTCTGATAGTTCTTTTGACAGCAGTTTGCAAATGTCCCACAAAATCTGCAAAAGGTTCATTGGGACTTTGCTTTATTTTAGTGAAAGCCTCTCCCTGATCTTTCTGTCCAGGGAGGACACCCCAAGCTTTTATTGCAGCCTTAACAATTTGCTCATATATTGTCATGGTATAATTAATCTGTTCTGAATACTCTCCATACCGACCTTCACCAGCTAAGTGCTCAAAAGTGAATTGTGTGTTAATTCCTATTTCCAAATTGTACCTGACTTGGATTTTACATAATTCATGAAACTCTACAAGCCATAACAAATTTTGTCCAAGTTCTAGACATGTCCTTGCTATGGATTTCCAATCATTTGGGGTTAGGACTTCATAAGACAAACCATCTAGTAACATTTTAACATAAGCTGATGTAGCCCCATAAAGGGAACAACCTTTTTTCAAATCTTTAATTTTATTCAAATCTAAAGGTGCATATCTTCTCATTTTTTGACCTACAGAGTCAACATCTTCAATCACAGGTTATGCATGTATAAAATCAAGTATATCCTGTCCTTCTCTCTTAGCTTTAACCAATGCTTTTTCTAATTTTGTCATGGGCTAGGCTGCTTCACAGGTGATTCTGTTTGTGTTTCTGCCTCTTCCCCTCTTCCTTCTTGCTCCACCCCTGAAGGGTTAATTGAGGAGGAAATGGGAAATGCTCCTCTTGCTCATAATTGTACTTAACTTCATTGTTATCTGATTTATCCTTTTCACCTAGTTTAGTTGATACCTCCCCATTTTGCTCCTTCTTCACTTCCTTTAGAATAACAATTTTAAAGCCATTTGGATTAAATTATAGGTATGAAGTGTATCTTTGGAAATTGAGTTTGGTTTGGAATTGTAGTGTTCACCTAATTGCTTTCCTACTAATTCCCATTCATCTAGATCCAATTCTTCTTCCAGAGAAAAATAAGGACATATGATCTGCACAGTTTTTAAAAGTTCAGTAATCTCCTCCAAAATTATAATTAATCCTTGGCTTTTCATAACCTTGACGATGCTCTCTAAACATTTTCCTTGAACAGAAGACATTTCAGCTATAAGAGATTGCTGGTTTAGCCCTTAACAAGTTAAATTCCTTTTTGTCTATTAGAATGCTTACTTAATATTTAACAAAGTTTCCTTATTACTCAGGTTTATTTCTGTGTCGAAAGTCTTTTCCTCTGCAAACTGAATTGGAGGTTTTTCCACTGTAATCAGAATTGTGTCGGTCCCTGTTCAGGTGCCAAATTGTGATGGTCTGGTCTAGCTCCTCTGTAGTACACAGAATAAGTCCTTGTCAGGAAAAGCAAGAGTCCTTGCCCCATGTTGGGTGCCAATATGTAGCATGCTATCTTCTCTAGAAACTGCCAAATGCTCTCTGGTCTAGAGGAAAGACTTCTGCCTCCAGAGAGTAGACTCAACTCTGGCCTAAAGCAGAGACTCTTCTTTCCTCCAGAGAGCCACCTCAAGTCTGGTCCAGCCAAGACTCTCTCTCTCTCTCTCTGCTCCAGAGAGCCGCTCTAACTCTGACCTAGAACAGAGACTCTCTATCTCTGGAGTGCCACCCTCTTTTATCCTCCCAGAGAATGGGCGTGGGATAACACAAGGGCTTCTGGGAATAATTACTTCAACCAATGAACTTGCTCCTCTTAAGCATGCAAGCTCCTCCCCTAGGAGTTCACAAGTAAAACTCCCAGGAAAGGCCTGAACTAGAGAATTGCCAAATACCAACTTAGCACTTAGTAAGAACTTATCATCTCATTATCTGATTAGCAGTTAGTAAGTACCTAACAAGAAATGGTACTGATACCTAAACCAGGTAGATCAAAAACTGAGAAAGAAAACTATAGACCAATTTCCTTAATGAATATTGATGCTAAAATCTTAAATAAGATATTAGCAAAAAGACTTCAGAAAATCATTTCCAGGATAATACACTATGATCAAGTAGGATTTATACCAGGAATGCAGGGCTGGTTTAATATTGGGAAAACTATTGTATAATTGACCATATTAATAATCAAATTAATGAAAACAATTTTCAATAGATGTAGAAAAAGCATTTGATAAAATCCAACATCCATTCCTACTAAAAATGCTTGAGAGTATAGGAATAAATAGACTATTCATTATAATAGTCAGGAGCATATATTTAAGACCATCAGTAAGCATTAATATGTAATGGAGATAAACTGAAACCTTTCCCAGTAAGATCAGGAGTGAAACAAGGTTGTCCACTATCATCAATACTTTCAAAATTGTATTAGAAATGCTAGCCTCAAACTGGAAGATGAATGGATGTCCATCAATTGGAGAATGGTTGGGAAAATTATGGTATATAAAGGTTATGGAATATTACTTCTCTGTAAGAAATAACCAGCAGTATGAATACAGAGAGGCTTGGAAAGACTTACATCAACTGATGCTGAGTGAAGTGAGCAGAACCAGAAGATCACTATACACTTCAATGTTGTATGAAGATGTATTCTGATGGAAGTGGATATCTTCAACATAAAGAAGATCCAACGCACTTCCAGTTGATCAATGATGGACAGAAATAACTATACCCAGAGAAGGAACACTGGGAAGGGAATGTAAATTGTTAGCACTACTGTCTATCTACCCAGGTTACTTATACTTTTGGAATCTAATACTTTAGGTGCAACAAGAAAATTGGATTTACACACATATATTGTATCTAGGTTATACTGTAACACATGTAAGATGTATGGCATTGCCTATCTTCTAGGGGAGGGAGTAGAGGGATGGAGGAGATAATTTGGAAGAATGATTACAAGGGATACTGTTATTAAAAAAATTAATCATGCATATATACTGTCAAAAAAATCTTATAATAAAGTGACTTTGTTTTCAAAATAAAAAAAAAAAAAGAAAAGAAATGCTAGCCTCGGCAATAAGAGTCGAGAAAGAGATTAAAGGAATAAGAGTAGGTAATGAGGAAATTAAACTGTCACTCTTTGCAGATGATATGATGGTATACTTAGAAAAACCCAGAGATTCTAATAAAAAGTTATTAGAAATAATTCACAACTTTAGCAAAGTTACTGGGTACAAAATAAATTCACATAAATCCTCATCATTTTTATACATCACCAACAAAATGCAACAGCAAGAGATACAAGAGAAATTCCATTCCAAACAAATGTCAAGAGCATAAAATATTTGGGAATCCATCTACCAAAGAAAAGTCAGGAATTATATGAGCAAAATTACAAAACATTTGCCACAAAAATAAAGTCAGATTTAAATAATTGGAAAGGCATTCAGTGCTCTTGGATAGGCCGAGCGAATATAATAAAGATGACAATACTCCCCAAACTAATCTATTTATTTAGTGCTATACCAATCAGACTCCCAAGAAACTATTTTAGTGACCTAGAAAAAATAACAACAAAATTCATGTGGAAGAATAAAAGATCGAGAATTTCATGGGAATTAATGAAAAAAAAAAAGTCAGATGAAGGTGGTCTAGGTGTACCTGATCTAAATCTATATTATATAGTAGCAGTCATCAAAACAATTTGGTATTGGCTAAGAAATAGACCAGTTGATCAGTGGAACAGATTAGGTACAAGGGACAAAAAAGGGTACAACTATAGCAATCTATTGTTTAATTAACCCAAAGATACCAACATATGGGATAAAAATTCATTATTTGAAAAAAACTGTTGGGAAACCTGGAAATTAGTATGGCAGAAATTAGATATGGATCCACACTTAACACCATATACCAAGATAAGATCAAAATGGGTCCTTGATTTAGGCGTAAAGGATGAGATCATAAATAGATTAGAGGAACAGAGCATAGTCTAAGTCTCAGACCTGTGGAGGAGCAAGGAATTTATGACCAGAGGAGAACTATAGAGCATTATTGATCACAAAATAGACAATTTTGATTACATCAAACTAAAAAGTTTCTGTACAAACAAAAATAATGCAAACAAGATTAGAAGGGAACTAACAAATTGGGAAAATATTTTTACAGTTAAAGGTTATGATAAAGGTCTCATTTCCAAAATATATAGAGGACTGACCCTAATTTATAAGAAATCAAACCATTCTCCAATTGATAAATGGTCAAAGGGTATGAACAGACAATTCTCAGATGATGAAATTGAAACTATTTCCACTCATATGCAAGAGTGTTCCAAATCACTACTGATCAGAGAAATGCAAATTAAACAAGTCTGAAATACCACTACACACCTATCAGATTGGCTAAGATGACATGAACAAATAATGATGAAAGTTGGAGGGGATGTGGGAAAACTGAGACACTAATACATTGTTGGTAGAGTTGTGAAAGAATCCAGCTGTTCTGGAGAACAATTTGGAACTATGCCAAAAAAGTTATCAAACTGTGCATACCTGTTGATCCATTAGTGCTACTACTGGGCTTACATCCCAAAGAAATACTAAAGAGGGGAAAGGGACCTACATGTGCCAAAATGTTTGTGGCAGCTCTTTTCATAGTGGCTAGAAACTGGAAGATGAATGGATGTCCATCAATTGGAGAATGGTTGGGTAAATTATGGTATATGAAGGTTATGGAATATTATTGCTGTGTAAGAAATGACCAGCAGGATGAATTCAGAAAGGTTTGAAGAGACTTACATGAACTGATGCTGAGTGAAGTGAGCAGAACCAGAAGATCACTATACACTTCAACAACAATACTATATGAGGACATATTCTGATGGAAGTGGTTATCTTCAACATAAAGAAGATCCAACTCACCTTCAGAATCCAATACCTAATGTGCAATAAGAAAATTGGATTTACACACATATATTGTATCTAGGTTATACTGTAACACATGTAAAATGTAGGGGATTGCCTGTCATCCAGGGGAGGGAGTAGAGGGAGGGAGGGGAAAATTTGAAAAAATGAATACAAGGGATAATGTTATAAAAAAAATTACTCATGCATATATACTGTCAAAAATTATAATTATAAAAATTAATAAAAAAACTAAGTAGGTAGAAGAGCAGGCTAGGAAAATATTTCATAGCAGAAGTACTAGTCCTTAACAATCTCTCACACTGTTGAACATCCCAAATTTTCCAATTTGAATATATTTTAAAAAACAAAACTTTTTCTTGAATGTTGTATTTATTTTTAGAGCTAATCAGATGGGAGGCAGAGTCTAGATTGAATTTAGAAAAAAAAAATGAACAAAATGATTTGTTGACAGTTTTTAACATTTAAAAAATACTTAAAAAGTCAACAAAATGTGTTAATCATCCACAATATGTAAGAAACTTTGTTAATTAAGAGGAGCAAGAAATTAGAAATAATCCACAACTTTAGCAAAGTTGCAGGATACAAAATAAACACACATAAGTCATCAGCATTCTTATATATAACTAACAAAATCCAACAATTAGAATTACAAAGAGAAATTCCACTTAAAGTAACTACCAATAGTATAAAATATTTAGGAATCTTATCTGCCAAGGGAAAATCAGAAACTATTAGAATAAAACTACAAAGCACTTTCCATACAAATTAAATATGATCCAACCAATTGAAAAAATATTAAATGCTCTTGGATAGGGTGAACTAATATAATAAAGTTGACAATACTACCTAAACTAATCTATTTATTTAGCACTATACCAATCAGATTCTCAAAAAACTATTTTAATGACCTAGAAAAAATAACAACAAAGTTCATATGGAAAAACAAAAGGTCAAGAATTTCAAGGGAATTAATGGGAAAAAAAATCAAATGAAGGTGGCCTAGCTGTACCAGATCTAAAGTTATATTATAAAGCAGCTGTTGCCAAAACTATTTGGTATTGGTTAAGAAATAGACCAGTTGATTAGCGAAATAGGTTAGGTTTAACGGACAAAACAGTCAATAACTTTAATAATCTAGTTTTTGACAAACCAAAGACCCTAGCTTTTGGGATAGGAACTCAATGTTTGACAAAAATTGCTGGGAAAATTGGAAATTAATATGGCAAAAACTAGGTATTGACCCACACTTAACACTGTACATCAAGATAAGATCAAAATGGGTTTATGACCTAGGCATAAAGAATGATATTATAAATAAATTAGAAGAAGATAGGACAGTTTACCTCTCAAACCTGTGGAAGAAGAAGTAATTTTGACCAAAGAGCAACTAGAGATCATTATTGATCATAAAATAGAAAAATTTGATTATATCAAATTGAAAAGCTTTTGTACAAACAAAACTATTGCAGACAAGATTAGAAGGGAAGCAATAAACTGGCAAAGCATTTTTTACAGCCAAAGGTTCTGATAAAGGCCTCATTTCCAAATTATATAGAGAATTGACTCTAATTTATAAGAAATCAAGCCATTCTCCAGTTGATAAATGGTCAAACGATATGAACAAACAATTCTTAGATGAAGAAATTGAAACTGTTTCTAGCCATATGAAAAAATGCTCCAAGTCATTATTAATCAGGGAAATGCAGATTAAGACAAGTCTTAATCCACTACATACCATTACAATAATCTACTGAATCCACTACACTAACAGTACACACCTGTCAGATTGGCTAGAATGACAGGGAAAGAGAATGTGGAATGTTGGGGAGGATGTGGTAAAACTGGGATACTGATACATGGTTGGTGGGATTGTGAATACATCCAGCTATTCTGTAGAATGATTTGGAACTATGCTCAAAAACTTATCAAATGTGCATACTCTTTGATCCTGTAGTGCTACTACTGGGCTTATATCCAAAAGAAATTTTAAAGAAGGGAAAGGGACCTGTATGTGCAGCCCTCTTTGTAGTTGCCAGAAACTTGAAACTGAGTGGATGCCCATCACTTGGAGAATGGCTGAATAAATTGTGGTATATGAATATTATGCAATATTATTGTTCTATAAGACATGATCAGCAGGATGATTTCAGAAAGACCTGGAGAGACTCATATGAACTGATGCTGAGTGAAATGAGCAGGACCAGGAGATTATTATATACTTCAACAACAATGCTATATGATGATCAATTCTGATGGACGTGGCCCTCTTCAACAATGAGATGAATAAAATCAGTTCCTATATAGCAGTAATGAACTGCAGTAATTTCACTTGTAGGTGAAAGAAATCTGGGAAATGAGTATGAACCACTGCATAGAATTCCCAATCCCTCTCTTTTTGTCTACCTGCATTTCTGATTTCCTTCACAGGCTAATTGTACACTATTTCAAAGTCAGATTCTTTTTGTATAGCAAAATAACTATATGGACAAGTATATTAAATACAATATATTTAACTTATACTTTAACATATTATAACATGTATTTGTCAACCTGCCATCAGGAGGAGGGGGTAGGAGGAAATAGGGGAAAAGTTGGAATAAAAGGTTTTGCAATTGTCAATGCTGAAAAATTACCCATGCATATATCTTGTAAATAAAAAGCTATAATAAAGAAGAAAGAAAGAAAGAAAGAAAGAAAGAAAGAAAGAAAGAAAGAAAGAAAGAAAGAAAGAAAGAAAGAAAGAAAGAAAGAAAGAAAGAAAGAAAGAAAGAAAGAAAGAAAGAAAGAAAGAAAGAAAGAAAGAAAGAAAGAAAGAAAGGAAGGAAGGAAGGAAGGAAGGAAGGAAGGAAGGAAGGAAGGAAGGAAGGAAGGAAGGAAGGAAGGAAGGAAGGAAGGAAGGAAGGAAGAAAGAAAGATAGAAAGAAAGAAAGAAAGAAAGAAAGAAAGAAAGAAAGAAAGAAAGAAAGAAAGAAAGAAAGAAAGAAAGAAAGAAAGAAAAAAAGAAAGAAAGAAAGAAAGAAAGAAAGAAAGAAAGAAAGAAAGAAAGAAAGAAAGAAAGAACAAGAAAGAAAGAAAGAACAAGAAAGAAAGAAAGAACAAGAAAGAAAGAAAGAAAGAAAGAACAAGAAAGACAAAAACAAATTTCTTCCTCTTGAGGAACTGCTTATACTTTTAAATCTAAGTTTGTTGCTATCTAGCGATCTTCCCTTGTTATCTCTGCCTGATATAGTCCTCCATCCAGCTCTCTGTCTGGGACCCTGCAGTCGTGATTGGTTAATGTCTTCCATAACTATCATGGCCCAGTTCCATAATGCCTCTCATTCCTCTATACCATCTCCCTGTTATTCTTCATTACTTGCAATATTGTTCTTCAGCCTCTTCCTTCTTTATGATATTCCACATATATGTAGCTAGCCTCTTCAGCTCCAACCCAACACACACACATGCAAATGTGCATATGCATGCACATACACACATATATGTACACACTGTCTACCTTTAACTGTGGAAATAGTAATCAAATCTTCTTGAAAAAGACATGACAATCATTTCACCTGTGACTTCAATCCAAAACAGCATTGACCAAAATGTATTCTTTGACCCTATTAAAATGTAAATAACTTGAGAATAGGAAATATTTTATTTTTTGCATTTTTATGCCTGGTGCTTAATTAACCTCATGCCTGACACATAGTATTTAATATTTTTACTTAATAGTTCAATCACAGATTCATTCAAAATAACGAGGAAAATACTTTTAATTCATATTAACAAGAAGACTTGCATGGCTTTTTTAATAACCCTAAAGGTTTACCAAAAATATCCTCTATTTTATTATTATATTGATTCAACATTGTTGTTCATCTTCAAGAGATCTTGCAATACCCCAATTTCAGTAAAATTAAAAATAAATCTTATTAAAATAACAATAGAAAGGAATGTAGCAGATGTGAGAGGGGTATAAGAGATAGAGAAATTACTGAGAAATACCAGAAAACTGGATATAAGTTAAAAAGATAGGTCATATGGCAAAAGTCTTAAGTAAATGGGTAACTAATGAAATGCCTGTTCTCTACACTATATCTTCATAATGCCCAGAGAAATTTGGTGAAGTTTTAACACAAACATGGT